>NC_056750.1:635771395-635823895 GCF_019279795.1 Protopterus annectens
GTTTATGTGCAGGCTGGTGAGCTTGTCTAGAATACTAGAATGGGGAATGGTGTTGAAGGCCTTTGCGAGGTCTAGCTAGGCTTTGTGGACCACCTTTCCCTCATCTATAGCCTTGGTAACTGTCTCAAAGAAATCCACCAGGTTTAGGAGGCATGATCTGCCCTTAAATTTGAACTGGGTAGGGTCCAGTGTTTGGAGGTTCCCAATGTCTCTGTTAATGAGACCCATGATGATGCACTCCATACTCTTGCAGACCAAGCTAGTCAGGCTTATAGGGCGATAGTTCCCGGGATCTGTTGTAGCTTCACCTTTGAGGAGTGGAATAACCGTTGCTGTGCACGGCTCTATCGGCACGTAGCCTGTGGAGAGGCTGAGTATGAACACTATGTTTAGGTGAGGGGTTAGTTCATCTTTGAGCTCGTGTAGGACGCATCCCGGGACACCGTCCGGTCCCAATGATGCTGTGTTTTTGGATTTGGAGAGGGCTGTTTTAACCCGAGTGTCTGTGATTTCAGGGGCACTACAATTTTCTGGTATGGTTATGGGCCCTTTTGGGGATGAGAGGGGGTGAAGTTTGCGCCGAACCTGTCTGCCGGGATGTTGGCAATATCGGTAGGGTCAGTGTATTTTGTGCCATTCTACACCAACTTATTGACATAGCTAAAGAATGCCTTGTGGTTATCTTTGGAGTCCTTGGCAATTTTTCTTTTGAAGCTAGCCTTGGATGATTTTATGAGGGATCATAGTTTCTTGCTGATACTGATCAAGGATGTCTTCTCTTCTTGGGATTTTACTCTTTTCTGTACTAGTTTCCTCCTTCTATTGTACAGCTTGTTTATGGCAGGGGTCCACCAGACTGGTTTCCTTTTCTTGGAGGAGCGAGTCTTGGTTTTGCTCGGGATAGCACGATCCATGCATTCTTGAAGGTGCCCATAGAGTGCATTAGCAAAGGATTTTGCAGCTTGGACAGGGTTATCCTTTAGCATAGGGGCTATTATTTTTATTATTACTGGCTTCTTGATACTACTGTTTCTTTAATTACTCAATTGGGACCTTGTGCTGGATGTATATAAAGAATGACATATGATAATAATGGTATTCACTGATGATGGCAAGACTGCCGAAACCGATTTGAATTTACAATAAACTCGGAGATCACTCTTGGTGCTGGCCTCTTTTTTGGATTTGGACTTGGCTTTGAAACTTTCCACCTCTGTCTTAAGTAACGTGAAGTTCGCTTTTGAAAAGTTTTTCACAGTGGCTTCTTTGACCGGGGGTGGGGGTGGAATGTGGATATCCAGAGTGATTAGTTTATGGTCAGATCTAACCGGTGAGGGGTTGACCTCCAGTGTGGAACACCGGTCGCCTATGTTGGTGATGACCAGGTCCAATATGTTGCCACCTCTGGTGGGGGTGTTGACCAGTTGATCCAGGGTGTTTGTGTATAGAGATTCTAGGAAATATTGGGCAAGGGAGTTAGTACTGGAGTAGTTCTCCCAGTTAATGTTTGGGTAATTGAAATCACCCAATATCAGGATGTTTGGTAGGACCTTTAGGTTTCCCAGTGTTTTCAGAAATGAGGAATGGGGGTCCTGGGACATGGTCGGTGATCTGTAGCAAGCTACAATTTGAATTGCAGTTTTGCCCATTGTTAGTTGCACGTGGATGATCTCTGAAGCATTGTACTGTGCCACTAACCTGGAGGTGTAGGTATCCTTGATGAATATGGATACACCCCTGCCTTTTGATTTCGGTCCGGGTTTTGTGGCCGAAATGTATGGTATGAGTTGTAGCCTGGTAGTGCTGGGGTGCTCTCTGGAGCTTTAAACCAGGTTTCTGTTACTGCACATATAGCAATTTTTCTCCATACTGAGGAGTGCCTAGAGTACGTGTATTCTGAGGTTTAGACTTCTGGCATTGAGTAGCATTACCCTCAGTTTTTTGTTACTTGTGCTATTTATGGTGGTGGGTTTGTCTTTTGAGCCTTGCCTAAAAAAAAAAAAAAAAAGGCACTATGGGGGTGGCAAGAGCTTTGGCCAGTATTCGAAAGCCATTCAGACATATTAGTCTGCCGTTGGTTTTGGGAGGTCAGATAATTCTTTTTTGAACTCCCTTGCCATTCCCTCTATAACATCTGTTTACCTGAGCACTGTTCAGACAGTTTATTTTGTTTTCTGCTAAAAATGTAAGAGAAAAAAGAAAATCCTTTGGACAATTAGGAAAAGGAGACTTCACAATCTTACAGATTTCCTGGATCAGCTTGCCACTTTCATCACACTTCTGATCAACTTTGCAAGAGAGGTGCCAAAAACTACATCGCTATCCAAGGCAGAATTTAAATCTGATTTTTATTATTATATAGAAGGTTCTGAGAATGCAGCCATGTAAACCTCCTTAAAAATAGTAGCAGTGGGCATGGTTCTGGAAGAAGTATCAAAGTTACACACACTGCAAACCATGAGTAGTGACCTATGCAAAAGAAGAAACTAAGTTATTTAAAGCAGAAAGAAGAAACAGCAAATAAAACATTCCTCATACTTTCACAATGTGTCAGAACAAACTACCACATGAACCAGACAATTCAACATTCTGACAAACAAAGTTGCAGAAGTATAAACTTTTTCGCCATTCTTTCATCCTTATCAGAAAGGGTAGGTCTGAAATTAAATGCTTGGCAGCAGTGTTATCAACTAATATTACAGCTGCTGAGTTAGGTTGCAGTAGTGTATAAAAATTTAAAAGACTGAATAACTTTATATATCCTGTCTTTTTAGGGGCAGCTGCCTGAAAATTACAGGCAGTAACACACACACACATACACACACACACACACACACACACACACACACACACACACACACACACACACACACACACACAAAAACAAACACACACATGAAAGCTGACAGAAAAGGAGGAATGAGTGTAGGTTCTGGAGAATCCTTCTGTTAGCAACTCGGTATTTTCTGAGGGACTGAGAAACTTCAGTGCTCTCCCCTGAACACAGTGGCACATTCTAGCAATAGTCACAGAAAAAAAACAGAAACCCCCACAAGAAGAATCAGAAACAGAACTCTACTCTGTGTCTGAATCAGAAATCTGAGGAAAAAGAAAGAAAAAACAAATCTGTCCTTATATTTTCCTGTTCAGATTCAGAATCTTGAGTGTATTCAGGAAAAGAGAAATCCCCCTTTCTTTACCAGAAACTTCTCTGCAAGTAGGATCAAAAGCCTGAATTATACCCTGAGCCAGACCCAGTAAATTACGCCTGCCGAGGAATATGAGGAGGAGATGATAAATGCTTGGTTTTCCATTTCTTTTTGAAAGGCAAACTGGTGTAATGGCAGCAGCAGCTTCCACAGGGATGGGCACAGCATTCTGGCACAATAGGGAAACCTGTTCATGGAAGATGAAAGCACCAAAAACAACAACAAACCCAAGACTAACAAAAGTGGCTCTCTCTTGCCCACTGAGGGAACTCTAACACCTGCAGAGGACATGGCTAACTCCCAGTCCATTGTGGATGTGGGTGCTACACCAGATGTATCCAGGATAAAAGATGAGTGGCATGAGGTACAAGAAATGACCTCAGCAGAGGACATGGCTAACTCCCAGTCCATTGTGGATGTGGGTGCTACACCAGATGTATCCAGGATAAAAGATGAGTGGCATGAGGTACAAGAAATGACCTCAGCAGAGTCACCCACACGAGGCTGAGGTAAATCACTAGTTTGCTCTGGTGGCAAAGACTGTTTGCTTAACTTTTTTTTTTTTGTAGCTAGAAGGAGGACCAGTCATGGGACCAGTAGTCTGTTCCATGGTCAAGCCGAAAATGTCACCTCTTGCCTGAGGAAGACAAGCAGCAAATGCCAGTAAAACTACCAGTCCCCAAAGTTTACTTTTAAACATAGAAAACACAGTAAAAAGCACTTTCAAACACTATGCTAGCCCCAGTGAGTAAAAACAGTTTCTCCAGAGAAAATATGTTTCAAGTTGGTTAATACTACTTTTAAACTGAAAAGTTACTGTGTCAAGACTGTTCATTAAAACAGTCCTAGCTTTAAAATAACTGTCCTGAAGGGGAAATTAATAAAACATCAATCAATTTAAGAAAAAGGAAGCTTTTCCCCACAAAAGGAACTTATCTGTCCAGCAAAGGAAAAGTACAAATCAAAAGTCAATCCTCAAATGCCTCAGAGGAGCGTACTCTTCAGCATCAGTAAAATTCTGAAGGGCTTCAACCCAAATGCGTCTTCTAGTCAGCTCAGTTCATTCTGTTTAGCAGTTTAGTTGCATGGAAGGTGTCCTGAAGCTTTGGAACTGGCTGGCAGTTATATCCCTGGCAGGATATAACCCTTACAGTCAAGGGTATCACAAAAGTGATTAAATATGATGAACATATTGCCACCTAATACACTGCAACCCAGCAAAATCTCCTTCTACTCTCAAACTAAAATAATAAAAAAATAAGACCTATCACACAATTAAACCAAGCAAATGTACATATGTGCTTCGTGTTGCAATATTAGCATTATTACTTCTTCTTGCAGACGATACCAAACTAAATCCTGGCCCCTCTATTTCCAATACTGCCAAAAACTAACATCACACTTTTCTACACTTCGAGAAAATCATTAAATTTGTTTATTACAGTATATGACGGCTGCATCTTATTGGAGATGCACATTACATAGACACAGGCATTGTGTTGGGTGAAAAACTAAGTGACCCCAGTTTTGATTGCTGCCATTTCCATTTTTGCTCAGCTAATGGCTTCTTGCCACATACTTTCTCTCGTATTGTTCTTGCTATGCACTTTGTCAGTTGTCTGGTTTTGTAAAGCATGCGGCTTGTGATCCATTTCACTCACCCACTCAATAATATATGCACATTCATAAAACGTTATGGAAGTGAAAAACACCAAAACTAACAACAAACCAGAGGAATGTTCAGAATATGTATGCAGCTAAAATAAATTAATAGAACATGGAGAAATGCTCAGAATACCTACCTTCCAATGGTTTTGTGCATAAATTAAGAAGGAGTGCTTAGACTACTGTACTTGCTTCAGCGAATGATATTTTATAATGTAAAATATAAAAAGTCATTATCATAGGTGACAATATTATACGACTTGGTAAAACTTGATGGAAGTGGGACATTGTTTGGGGCCCGAGACCAATGAAGCAGATACCAGCTAAAAAGCTGCCTTCAATAGTTTCTGTTGACCTTATTAAAAAAAAAAAAACAATCCTCAAAAAGTAAACACATTGAGAAAGAAAGCAGTCACACAAGTACACACTCACAAAAACACAAAGATTTGTTTGCAAATTAATAAAAAATACTAGTGTGTGTTAATGTGCAACTCTTGTTTTTCATACAGCTGTATAGACAACACATACCATGACTTCAAATTTTTACTATTATATATAATCAAGTAACCAGGAAAATGTTTAAGTTATACTCACTTAACTGTCCAGCTAGATTTAAAAATACAAAACATGAAGCCAGGAAATAGCCGCAGTTCCATGTAATGTCAATGTAATCTCTCTGATCGCTCCACTGGAACCACATACGGATACCGTCTTCAAGGAAGGTGCTGATTAAACAAAGACGTGCCACGTGAGGCAGGAACTGCTTTGTAACCCGCAGAAACTACATAAAGAAAATACAAAAATTTGCAAAGATCCAATAAGGATTTTACAACTAAAATTAAGCACGTCATTATATCCAACAATGAATTTCCAATACCTGCAGTGTCTTCCACTGGGATATCTCCTATGTATAAAAAGGAAATACTAATTGTGCAGCAAAAAATAAACGCATCCTTACTGAACTTCCATTGCTAAGCTTTATAACTTCACAGTAACGTTTGGAATAACAGTAAGCACTGGTCCTCATTTCACTGTGCTGAATATTTGGTTAGTCTGCACTGCTATGCTTAAAAATAAAGAAAATAAATGGCAAAAAATGTTACCAACACGCAGAGTCTAAAATAACTACGACCAATAAAACACTTTACTTTAGTTAAGCAAAATGTTACTGCTGCTACACAACACAGTTGTAAAGGCTACCACAGAAAAAACTTCTATGTATGAAGGAGCTCCAGGGAGGGTGGAGCAAAAGCCTCGCAGCACAGTGAAGAGGACCTAAACAGAGAAATTTCAATATAGCAAATGAAAAAAACAGACAAACCCTCAATGTGACCCAGAAAAGACAAAACTGAGTAAAATAAAACACAATTACACTTGTAAACCAAAATCAACCAACTGCAAATTTATTTAGTGCTCGTCTCTCAAATTTCAGGCAGACATCTAAAGAATGGAAATGCCAGTAAAACATATCATTAAAAATAATAAAATAGATATCTTAATATATCACATCTTAGTGCATTTAGAAATGCAGTAAACAGACATGTTAGGTAGTTATACAGATTTCACCAGAAATAATTGGAAAAGTCCAACAGTAAACTAACATCACTATCTGTGCTGGAGCATCATTCATTTTTATTAACAAGGCAGTCACAGACTTCTCTTTGAAATTATGGTAAAACCTTGCTTGCTGTCATAGGTGTGTACTAGGCTAATGGCCGTGGGGCCTTTACAAGCCTAGCCATAGGACTACCCTGGCATAGTGCCACCAGACCTTCGTTCCCAGTGCTTCTGTCAAGTAGCGCCACTGGTGTTATCCCTGGGGTGAATCTTCTGTTTCCCATCCACTCATCAAGATTTCTCTTGGGAGGGTCAGCGAGGTGCTCAGCTTGACATGTATGGGAAGTCTGTTCCATAGCATGAGCAGTCTCTGGGTTATGAACCTGTCCCACCAGCATGTTCTGTTAATTGTGGTAATGAGGTTGAGGTCTCTGGAGTGTGTGGTGCGGAGGGATTGGGATTTCTTTAGATGCAGCATTTCTAACATGGCTTTGTAAGTCAAGCAGAGATCGACTCTAAGTAGGTGATATAAGATAGAATAGTTGGAGTTTGAGTCTGTCCATATAGGACAAGTGTTTAAGGCCTAGGATCTTCTTTGTGAGGTACGTTTGCGGCCTCTCCAGTTGTTGCAGGTGTTTAGTGAGGTACATGCCAAATAGGGCATTGTACTCTATGATTAGCCTAATGAGGGAAGAGAAGAGGGAAACAATGACCTCTTTCTTCCTGGATACAAAACCATTAGTAAATGAGATGTGCCACATAGAAGGACTTTCTGACCACAGTGGCAATGTGGTGATCAAAAGAGAGGTTGCTGTCAACCTGTGTTCCCAGATCTCTTATAACGTTTTCTGTGTTCAGTGGACTACCATTAATGTGGTAATTCATGGGAACCGGGTTTTTCCCAAAGGGGGTGATGACATTTTTTGGCACTGAGCTTAAGGCCATGGTTCCGACACCAGTCATTGGTCATAGTGAGGCCATTCTGTAGGATGTCAACATCATTTGGAGAGTTAATAATAGCTCCCAACTTGCAATCGTCTGCAAACTTTGTCAGCCAGAGTCCCTTCGTGTTGACCTGGACTTCAGATAAGTAGATACGAAACAGGAGAGGACCCAGGATCGAACCCTGTGGGACTCTACTCATGACTAAATCGGCAGCCTGACTTGGAGTCAGCTACTTTCATGCTGTGGGTTCTGTTAGCCAGTTTGCAACCCACCTAGTGATATAAGGGTTGATGCCAAGCTTAGTGAGTTCTTCCTATGATCCTGAGTGGGGAATGGTATCAAAAGCCTTGGCCAGAAAAGGGTAGGCTGTATGAACCACCTTGCCTTCATCCACAGTTCTGGTGACCGACTCAAAGAAATCGACCAAGTTGAGCAGGCATGATCTACTCTTCACAAAACCAAACTGTGTGGGATCCAGAGTTTGGAGATTCCCTATATCCTTGTTTATTAGGTCCATGATGATGCATTCCATAGCTTTGCATATCAGACTCATCAGTCTAATGGGGCGATAGTTCCCAGGGTCTGTAGTCACTCCTACTTTGTGGAGAGGGATAACTGTAGCAGTGTGCCATTCGGTAGGACAAAGACTGAGGTGAGGCTGTGATTGAACAGAGCACACAGGTAAAGTGCCATTTCACTCTGTAATTCATGTAGAACACAGCCAGGGGTATTGTCAGGTCCCACAGAAGCTGAATTCTTGGCCTTTGACAGTGCTGTTTTAACCTGTGCAGCAATAATACTGGGTGCTTGGCAATCTACTGGTATTGTGATTGGTCCTTTGGGGGGGGGGGGGGTTGAGAGGGGATTAAAGTTGGCAACGAATCCGTCGGCCAGTATACTGGCAATATCTGTTGGCTCGGTATAGGAGGTACCTATATGCAGTAGCTCAGAGCAAATCTGGGTATTGACATGGAGATTCTTTACATAACTATAGAAGGCCTTATGGTTGTCTTTACTATCTGCTGCAATTCTATTTTCATACCTAGCTTTAGTGGAATTGATGAGGGATCTCAACTTTTTGAGGCAGATAAGGGAGTTTTTCTAGTCTTGGGACTTCACCTTATTCCGCATCAGTTTCCTCCTTCTGTTGTAGAGTTTATTTATGGCAGGGGGACCACTAGATTGGCTTCCTTTTTTTGGAGGACAGTGTCTTGATTCTATTGGATATGGCAAGATCCATGCATTTGTGTACGTATTCGTACAGTGCACTGGTGTATGATTCTGCAGTCAAGCAACTATTCTCCATTTGCATGGGTGCCGTGAAGTTAGCCACCTCTGTTTTTAGGATCCCAAAGTTAGCTTTGGAGACGTTTTTCATGGTAGTTACCTTTGCTGGGGGGTGGGAAAGATGTCTATTTCCAAGGTGATTAGTTTGTGGTTGGATCTAACCAGGGAGGAGCTGACTACTGGTGTAGAGCAACGCTCTTCCATGTTAGTAATGACCAGGTCAAGATGTTGCTACCTCTAGTGGGGGTAAGAACGAGCCTGACCAGGGCATTGGAATTAATGAACTCCAGAAAACTTTGGGCAAGTGTATTGGTACATGAGTAGTTTACCCAGTTAATGTTGGTTGATGTGCGATTGCTAGTTATCTGCTTGGGTCTGCCTTTCGGTACATGTAAGTATGTCTGGAAACAAGGAACGCACATTCATTGCAGTCAAGCCTGATGGTGTTCAGAGAGGACTTGTAGGCGAGATTATAACCAGTTTCGAGCGAAAAGGTTTTAAACTTGCTGGATTGAAGTATTTGCATGCATCTGAAACCCTGCTGAAACAGCATTACATTGATCTGAAAGACAGACCATTCTACCCAGGACTGGTAAAGTACATGAACTCTAGACCTGTTGTGGCAATGGTCTGGGAAGGTCTTGGCATTGTTAAAACTGGCAGAGTGATGCTTGGTGAGACCAATCCTGCAGATTCCAAGCCTGGTACCATTCGTGGAGACTTCTGTATACAGGTTGGCAGAAACATCATTCATGGAAGTGACTCTAAAGAGTGCACAGAAAGAGATAAACCTCTGGTTTAAACCTGAAGAATTGGTATGCTGCGAAAGTTGCCAAAAGAACTGGGTCTACGAGTGACTTCAGCCATTCCTGTTTATAAGGGTGTTTTTCGTACTCAATTAAGGAATTAATTTTGAGCTACTGGTTCCGCTGGTGTCACTTCTTGGCCACGCTCCTTGTTTCAAGTTTTGGTTTGTTCCGTATTTTATATTCCTTTTAACCTTGGCAGAATGTGAAAGTGGAACCTGTAACCTTGAGATACAATGTTGAGAACCCATTTGTCTTTGGTTATCATATGCCAATTGTGATAGAAAAGTGCCAGTTTTCCTCCCAAGGGCGCTGCCAAGAGAGAACTGTTTGGCAGCTGTAATGGGAAGTCATTGGGGCTGTTTTTTATATGGATGGGGCCTGTCTTCCCCTTCTTTCTGGCCTGATGCACCCCATTGTCAAGGCCTGTAAGGACCTTGTGGTTGACCTCTACCTCTTGGACGTCTGTATCTGCCCCTTTGAGGTCTGTCTGTAACTGGAAAGGACCAAATCTTTGTTGACCAATTTCTGCTAAATCGAGGAGGCTGAACCTGTAAGAAATCCTTCACCGTTTGCATAGATTTTGCCTTATCCTCCACTTTCTTTAATACCTCTTCTGCCTTGACTCCAAATAACACATCCTGCTGCAAAGGTGCATCCAATAGTTTTGCTTTAACATGATCTGGTAATGTATGTTCTTTTAACCAAGCATGTCTTCTAATGACAGAACCTGTAACTGCTGCTCTACAGGAGGCCTCAAGAATCAAAACCACATTGTAAAGTATGTTTTCCCACTTGTTCAGCTGCATGCAATAAATCCTGCATTTCCTTAAAATTAGGAGGATCTGATTCTGGAAGCATTTTTTGTTTCAACTGAGACATCAAAAATTGCTGATATTTTAGCAAGTGAAACTGGCAATTTAAGGCCCTCATTGCTAAAGTTGTAGATGTATATACTTTCTTCCCCCATCTGTCAAATGCTCTGGAATCTCTGTCAGAGGGGACTGGATTCTTTCCTGATGAGGCCTTAACCCCTTTGGGTCCCTGAGAAATAGTTTCAGGGTCAGCAACAGGGCCTTTATAAAGACATTTGTGAGAGTCAGGGACTCTGTAGTATCTGTCAGGCTTAACTGGGGCTGGAGGTAAAGAATCAGGATTTAAGCTGGATTCAGTATACACATCACCCACAATATCTAACACTGGCGGAATAGCAAGGGGTCTGTGTTGAGGTAATAAAAGGAAGTCTCTGAGCCTTTTCTTGGATTCTGAGTAATCCTGGCCTTCCCAATGGAAATGCTCCCTCATGGTATGTAAGATTTCCCCAAAGGAGTAGTCCTCAGGTGGAGAGGCTCAAGGTATTGATTACTCAGCATCAGAATCCTCATAAGGGGGTAAGGAGTACCCTGGGTCTGAGGATGAATCTGAAGAGATGAATACCTGGTCGGATGAGTCATAGTCTGCATCCTGTCTAGGCCTTTTATCAGAAGGGGGATGGGACCCCCTAATCAGAGTGATTAGGTCTTCGGCCATTTTGAGCATTTGTTTCTTAGGCATGGAGGCATGTCCTGGAGAATGCTGCATTTGTTTCTTTGTTTTTAAAGGAGGTTTAGACTTAGCAGAAGATTTAATGCTTAACTGAGTAGGTCTGAAAACACCCTCTGAAGCTACAGGTTGTTCAGCTACTCCGGATCCCTCTGTAGGGTTAGTTTCGGTAGGCTGAAAATCTTGTGCATCCGAAGGCCCAGCCATATCCATGTGGGAGTCAGAGGCGGCCTGTGGTTCTAAAGAAGCGGTAGTCAGGGGCTGCAAAGGCGCCTCACTGAAAACCGGAGAACCGGCGACTGGCCTAGAAGAGGCTTTGTCAGTTTTGGGCCTTGGATGCCTATCCTTGTCTTTGTGCTTTTTATGCATGCAGGTCGTCGGAAGTTCCGACGGCATGGTGTAATTGAATTTTCTGCCAAAATAATGTCGGGCAAAATCAAACCAACGTTTAATAGTGCGCTTGTTAAACCTAGCACAAAACCGACAACCAGTGATGTTGTGGTCTGGGCCTAGGCATGGGATACAGTAAGAATGGAAATCCTTATGAGGTATTTGCTTCCCAAAAGAAATACAGTTATTAACTTTTATTGACATCGGTCTGAGGCAAGAAAAAGTTTCCCCAACGGGGGTACTTAGCTTTGTAGAAGACTTTGGTTCTGGATTCGGAATGAAAATCTTAAGGAGTAGGCCGACCAGCACTTGCGAACTGCTTTTGCTTCGGGCACCGTGCAGCAAGAAAGAATGAAGAAAATGGCGTCAGCTGCATCTTATATACCCCTGTCACACTGTCAGGGAGGAGGCGACAGCAACCGACGCCGGACCAAGACTTTGGAACTCAAGCCGACTGGAGAACCGCCTGACGGCAGGATAACTCGTGTAATGACTGCAGCAGTGTAACATGATGAACATCTAATTTTGAGCAGACAGAATAGAACGGCATAATGGAGGGGGAAATAATGGGAATACGAGGAGAAGAGTCTCCAGAAAAAGGTAGACCAATGACAAGATAAAGGATTAGACTTGGAAAATAAAGGAGTTAAGTATTTTTTAAAGACTTAAAAAGAATCTCAAATAAGAGAGAAATTGGAAAGGAAGAATAGAGTAATCAGGTTGTAGCCTGTTATAGGTCCCAACCATGTCCCAAGACTCGCACTTCACATTCCTAAGCACCCTGGAGAATATTAGGGTCCAACCCAACACTCTCATACTGGGTGACTTCAACTACCCCTCCATTAACTGGGAAAACTACTCATGTACCAATACACTTGCCCAACGTTTCCTGGAATTCATTAATTCCAGTGCCCTGGACTAGCTCGTTCTTACTCCCACTAAAGATAGCAACATCTTTGACCTGTCAATACTAACATGGGCGACAGCTGCTCTACATCAATAGTCAACTCCTCCCTGGTTAAATCCAACCACAAACTACTCACCTTAGAAATCCACATCCCTCCCACCCCCCCACAAAGGTAACAATCATGAAAAACTTCTCCAAAGCTAACTTTGGGTTGCTAAAAACAGAGGTGGCTAACTTCACAGCACCCATGCAAATGGAGAATAGTTGCATGACCACCAAATCATACACCAATGCACTGTATGAACACGTATAAAAATGCATGGATCTCATCATACCCAACAGAACCAATATGCTCTCCTCCAAAAAAAGGAAGCCAATCTGGTGGTCCCCTGCCATAAACAAACTCTACAACAGAAGGAGGAAACTGATGCAGAATAAGGTGAAGTCCCAAGACAGAAAAAACTCCCTTATTAGCCTTAACAAAAAGTTGAGATCCTCATCAAATCCTCTACAGCTAGCTATGAAAACAGAACTGCAGCAGATAGTAAAGACAACCACAAGGCCACAAGACCTTCTATAGTTATGTAAAGAATCTCCATGGCAATACCCAGATTTATTCTGAGCTACTGCACAATGGTACCTCCTATACCAAGCCAACAGATATTGCCAATATACTGGCCGACAGATTCAATGCCAACTTTACCATTCCCCCCCCCCCCCAAAGGACCAATCATACTACCAGTAGATTGCCAAGCACCCAGTATTACTGCTGCACAGGTTAAAACAGCACTATCCAAGGCAAAGAATACAGCTTCCATGGGACATGACAATATCCCTGGCTATGTTCTACATGAAACTGCAGAGTGAACTGGCACCTCACCTGTGTGCCTGCTCAATCACAGCCTCACCTCAGGCTTTGTCTCTACCGAATGACGTACTGCTACAGTCATCACTCTCCACAAAGGAGGAGTGACTACAGACCCTGGGAACTATCACCCCCATTAGTCTGACAAGTCTGAAATACAAAGCTATGGAACGCATCATTATGGACCTAATAAATAAGGATATTGGGAATCTCCAAACTCTGGATCCCACACAGTTTGGTTCTGTGAACGGTAGATCCTGCCTGTTCAACTTCTCTGAGTTGGTCACCAGAACTGTGGATGAAGGCAAGGTGGTTCATGCAGCCTATCTTTATCTGACCAAGGCCTATGATACCACTCCCCACTCAGGAATCATAGAAAAGCTCCCTAAGCTAGGCATCAACCCCTATATCACTAGGTGGGTTGCTAACAAGCTCACAGATGGAACCCACATTGTGAAAGTAGCTCACTCCAAATCAGACTGCTGACCAGTCATGAGTGGAGTCCCACAGGGATTGGTCCTGGGTCCTCTCCTGTTTGGTATCTACTTCTCTGAAGTCCAGGCCAACACGAAGGGACTCTGGCTGACAAAGTTCGCAGACTATTGCAAGTTGGGAGCCATTATTAACTCCCCAGTGATGTTGATATCCTACAGAAAGGCCTCACTGAGACCACCGACTGGTGTCAGAACCATGGAGTTAAGCTCAATGCCAAAAAATGTGCCGTTATCCCCTTTGGGAAAAACCCAGTTCCCATGAATTGCCACATTGATGGTAGTCCACTGAACACAGCAGGCATTATAACAGATCTGGGAACACAGGTTGACAGCAACCTCTCTTTTGACCACCACATTGCCACTGTGGTCAGAAAGTCCTTCTGTGTGGCACATCTCATTACTAAGGGTTTTGCATCCAGGAAGAAAGAGGCCATTCTCTTCCTCTACTCTTCCATCAGTAGGCCAATCACTGAGTACAGTGCCCCATTTGGCATGTACCTCACTAGACACCTGCAACAACTGGAGAGGCTACAAAGGTACCTCACAACCTCACAAAGAGGATCCTAGGCCTTAAACACTTGTCCAATATGGACAGACTCAAAAAAACTCCAACTATTCTCTGTCCCATACCATCTACTTAGAGGTGATCTCTGCTCGACTTGCAAAGCCATGTCTGACCCAGCTCTGTTAGAAATGCTACATCTAAAACATCCCAGTTCCACCACACCACATACTCCAGAGACCCACAATCAACAGAACATGCTGAAGGGACAGGTTCATAACCCAGAGACTACCCACACTATGGAACAGACTTCCCATACATGTCAAACAGAGCACCTCACTGGCCCTCTTCAAAAGAGATCTTGATGAGTGGATGGGAAGTAGAAACGATTAAAGAATCTGTCACTCCAGTGACTCTACTCAACAGAGGCACTCGGAACTAAGACAGGTAGCACAATGTTAGGGTAATCCTATGGGCTAGGCTTGTAAAGGCTCCAGGGTCATTAGCCAAGTACACACCTATGACGAGTAAAAGACCTAGCAATTACTTCTTTTACTGGGATAGATTTCCATGATTCTACCTTTATCCATTCAAATGAGCGGGAGGGGAGGGTGAGTAGAGCTATAGGAGAGGCATTTAGGCCGTTTTATTATAAGTTGCATAAAAGAACCTAAAGGGACAGGAGTGTGACTGACAACAAAGAAGGTCAATCCTTTGCAAAGACAGACATGGTAGGATAAAGTTAGAAGTGGTACAGCAGAGAAAGGACAGAGAAGTAGAGGGTGGATGGATTACTGGAGGATTTTTTTTTTTATAAATTAGAGGTCCGTGAGTTAGGTGGCATTTTAAAAGAAAGTACTTCACAATATCCAACTGAAAGGAGACATCGCTGAACCTATGAAAGCGGTGTCTGTGCTGCTACTACTGACAAGGAAAGGAGACCCAAAAGATCAAGCAAACTGCAGACCAACTTTTCTATACAATGCAAAAATTAAGCCATTTCCTAAAGTTTTAACAGCTAGATTAAAACATGTATCTGTGGTGGAGAGTGACTTAACTGGCTCTTTACAAAGCCCATCACCCATTGACAGTGGGAGACTGCTGTTAAACAAGTGCAGGAAAAACCTGGAACAATTCTAATGCACATACAAAAGGCTTTTGATGTACTTAATTGAGAGTTTTTGACAATATTACTTTGTCTGGCTATGCAGGAAGGGTAACTCATTGCAGGAATAAAGGCTCTCTGTAACAACCTCAAATAAGACAAGTAAGAATTCTGGACCAGTTCAGCTGGACAAGAGAATGAAATATTGTCACAAGTCTCCCTGCTGAGCATGGGTGTATGGTGTCTTCATTTCTATCCATAGTTTTTACTAATGTATCACCAGTGGAAACTGGTAACCTTGCCTGAAACATTCTCCTATAGGGAGTAGTTTGTCTAAGAGGCTATGTCACTCATAAAAGCTAAAGAGGGCCTCTCACTGCACCCATTAGCCCATTCACATCTAGAGTGTTTATGCGGCATGCATATGTGGAATGCTAATGGCTGCAAGTAAAGTCCCTTCAATGGCTACCCCCTTCTGAGCTGGCAGTTACTGGTTGAACTGTTGTTCTAAACTCTTGTGGCAGAAAAGGCTAGCCTACACCCTTCTAAGCTGGGAATTGCTGGCTGAAGGCTTATTGTGTCAGTTATTCTGTAAGTGTTGTAGTTCTGGTTTAAGCCCTTGGGTTCCAAACCAGTTATTTCACATTAGAAAGGTTTGTGGTCTAGATACTTGTGACAGAAGAGTGTAGCATACACCCTTCTAAGCTGGGAATTGTGTGTGAAGTCTTATTGTGCCCGTTATTTTAAGTGTCTTTGTTCTGGTTTAACCACTTGTGTTCCAGACCAGTTATTTCACACTAGGAAGACTCTGTTTTTTTGTTTTTGTTTTTTTTTTTCCCTGTTGTAAC
Source organism: Protopterus annectens (assembly GCF_019279795.1). NCBI lineage: Eukaryota > Metazoa > Chordata > Ceratodontiformes > Protopteridae > Protopterus > Protopterus annectens. The sequence goes on from NC_056750.1 coordinate 635,787,518, forward strand.
GGTGACTTTCTGCACTTTCAAGTTCTAGTATTTCTGCATTTTTTAGCATAAGATAGATTTAGGCTTGCTGAATCTAAACTGTTTGGTATCATTTGAGCACTAAAACCAGCCATTAAACATTTTCCATTACGAAGGCCCTCCTGCACCCTTGTGGCAGAAGTGTGCAGCCAAGGGTTCATCTGAATTGGGGATTGCTGACATAAGGCTCAGTCCTGGGCTTTGGTTACTTTGTTTAAAATTGTTTAACTTTGCTTGTATTTAAGCATCATATTTGCCCTGGTTTGCACTAAAGTTTACCAGAGCTGCTCAGAGTTTACATTGCTGCCATGCAAGCACCTCAGCTGTATATTGTACAGCATTGATGCAGTTTTCTACCCATAGCCCTCTACAAAAGAGCCACTTTTTGTTAGTCTTACAGAAAAACCTTGTCCATCTAGCCCACTCTCCACTAGTTACTACAGTATATACCGGCCATAATGGATGGACAGTTTCCTACCATTTCTCCAACTGGCCTGATTGACATAGCCATCCTGAAGCAATGGCCCTCATGTATACCGAGGACCAGTTACTCCTAAAACAAATACAACATGTGAGAGATGTATCTATACAATAAATATGGAATCAATTCTCTCACATAAACCAGATACCAAGCAGGTTGTCAGCACTCACACGTCACCTCTTGCACATAACAAGCTCACAACACATAAACCTACACACGCTGAGGTACTCGCTAGAAGCCTATTGAAAGATCAGAGACCTCCAAAGTGCAAACCTACTGCACATACTACAGATCCAACAGAATCCACTACACATAATAATCCACACAACAGTGTCTCAGCCAATAAGACCACAAGGCAAAACACCTCAAAACCAAATGACTTGGACACAGGCGACTCCATAGTGACACGCACAGATGTTTCTGTCACCAGGATGGAAAAAGAGAAAGTCACAGTCAGCTTCCTGTCAGGAGCCATGATCCAGAATCGGTCAGATCATGCATGCACTCAAGTCTCTCAACAAGTACCATTATGACTCTGTCATATTCCATTTTGGAGTGAATAACTTGAGATGTACCTCACTGGACTATATGAACACAGACATGACTGAGTTCTTAGATTATGTATCACACACAAGTATGTTCCTAGCCTAAGCAGCATTCTACCTTCACCCAGGATGATGTCTCAATATACAACAAAAAATTATTGGACTTCAACTATTGGCTTAGCTTCTGGTGTCAATCCAGTGGGATCCTGTATCGGACAACCTTGGAAGATATGGTCGACAGATCATGCTGCTTTGCCAGAGATGGTCTTCACCTGCCACCTCTTGCCTTTCAGTTAATGGCAAAGGTACTTGCCTCCCCCACAGTACCTTTTTTAGGCAATGTCATAAAATTCTCAGTGTAAAAAACCCACTAGAGACACACTCAAGGTTATGCGGCTTAAACTGCACTCACTGGAAGCACTCCTTAGCTTGAAGATGCTGATGTCTGTGCAGTTACAGAGACATGGTTCAAGGCCACAGAAAGCACTCCGACCATGCAAGACTATAATGCCTTCCATATATTCAGACCTCAAAACAAGCTTGAAAGAACCAAAGGTGGAAATGCACCTATCTTCACTGAAGACAAATTCACACTCAAGACTGGTCAAACAGTAGGACTCCCTAGAGGTGCTCCAAGTCCAAATAACTGTAGGTAAAACCCCCTTCCATATTATTTTTAGCTATAGGTTCCCCACCATGAACCATCACCTCTGCCTCCCTGGACCTACTTGAGTCACTCACTACACAGCCAAACACCTTGATCACAGGTGATTTAAATTATCCTTCCATTGACTGGGAGTCATATATGACCACAAACACTCTTGCCCTAAGGTTCCTGGACTTTGCTAATACAAATGCTCTGGAACAGAGAGTCTGCATGCCCACAAGGGGCTCGAATGGCCTAGACTTAGTACTTACCAAAAAAGGTGATCTCTGCACTACTCCATGTGTGTTGCCTTCCCTGGTAAGGTCTGATCATAAATCAGTCTCGCTCGAAGTAACAATCATACCTGACCCCCCCCCCCAAAAGAGCAAAAAGATGAAAAATTTCTCCAAAGCAAACTACAGCCTCCTAACTTAGGAGTCCTAAGTGACAGCATAAATAAATAGTTTCAAACCCCATGCTACCACTGTCAACAATGACTCCTATACAGAGGTGTACACACATACCCTGTATAAACACCTATACAAATGTACAGACTCGGCTGTACCTGAACGGATCAAAACAAGGTCCTCACGAAAAAACAAGCCACCCTAGTGGACATCAAGCAAACAGTGGGAAGAAAATGAAAGCACAGTCATCTGTGTTAGCATGTCTGACAGATTTGTGTATATTCTCAGGGTTAATTGCACTGTATGCCAGCACGTCTAATTGTGAAAATGTAAACAAGTTTCTAAAATGTTGAGCATTTCCCTGTTTATACAAAACAATTAAAGAATCTGTCAGTGTTTTGATACACTTCTAATTGCACATGTTTGTGAGGGAGATTCTAAAAGTACAACTATCTGTGGAAAATTAGCTGCTCAGTATGTGATGTCATTAGAATGTTCCTGGTTGCCAAGTGATTATATCAACAGATGACCGACAGGAAATAGAACATTTCCAAACAAGTGACTTATTTTTTAAAATAAGACAGTTGAGACGGTTAACCTGGACATAAGAGAGACTGCTGAAGCACAGTTAAACAGCTGCAGTCAGTGTTGTGCATTGGATACCCAAGAAAAAAGGGCTTACCAAAAACTGTGTAAGCCTGTCTGTCTTGCAGTTATGTTTTAGATTAGATCAGGGACAGTATTCTCTAGTTAGATTAGGAAAGTTTAGTTACTTAAGAGTTTTTCTAAAATTATGGGCTTTATCCTACGTTTTTTTATTTTATATTTCTGATTACTGAACTCTAATATTTAGTGAAAGTTATTGATTTGCATTTTTAATAATCATTTTACTTACCAATTGTTTTTCATTACTTTACATTGTAGGTGAACAATCAGTGTGTTCTTTAGAGAATAGAGAGTGTTTATACTTTTTTAATACTCCCCAGGTCATCTCAAATGCAAGGATGCTTCTGGTCACAGCTATCATTTACTTTGATATTTAATTATTAATAAATGATCACCCTTTGAAAGGTGTGTAGTGATTCTGGTGGCAGTGTTTATTATTTGTACTGGGGAGGGGATATGGATGGAAATGTGCGTCAGGCTTCCCATAAGTGTTTTGAGTGTGTGACATTTTTATGTTATTCTGAGTGTGAGTGAGTCAAGAGGTCTTAAACTGGAACACATTGTTCTGAAGTGTATAATAAGGGATTGCATTTAGGGTGGTCAGAGATATATAATCCAGTCCCAGGAAACAGAGCATGTTCCTGTTCTGCTCTTAAGGGAACTTGTAGAAATTTACTCGTGTGCTCTGGTATTTTCTGTGACGTTTCCACACTGGTGTCAGTGGTGAAGACTGAGGCTCCTTAATTACTGATCCAGGTTTTAAGTCAAGGACATCACATTACTGGTGGCAGTCTGGTGGGATATTAACCTGACATCACAAATAGGTTATATAACAAGAGGAAGAAACTACTGCCTACGAACAAAACGGAAGAGACTCTGCAGAGGAAAGACATCCTCCCACAGCTTGAACAAGCAAATCAGATGATATCTTATAAAGTCCTCTAAAGCCAATTACAAAGCTAAACTAGCATCCCTAACTAAGGGTAATCACAAGGCAATCTTTAGCTATGTCAGACTAGATAACATCCCAGGCTGCCTACTAAATGGTCTAAAAACAGGACCTAAAGGAACCACTTAGACAGTCTAAGTACTGGCTTTGTCCCAGCAGAGTGGAAAACAGCAAGAGTAATTTCCCTGCACAAAGGGGGTCCATTAATTGACCCTGGGAACTTATACCCATAAGCCTAACCACCCTCATCTGCAAGGCCATGCAGAGAATCATCATGGACCTTATCAAAAAAGACACAGGTGACCTTCCAACTCTTGACCCGACCCAATTTGGCCTCATTAATGGTAGATCATGCTTATTAAACCTGGTGAAGTTTTTTGAGAATGTCACCAAAGCCCTAGATGAAAACAAAACAGTACATACAGCCTATCTTGACTTAGCCAAGGCCTTTGACACAATTCCCAATTAGGTATCACTGAGAAACTCACCCGGCCAGGTATTAACCCACATGTCACTAGATGGGTAACCCAACAGAATGCATACAGTCATAGTTGTGAATTCCACCTGTACCAGCAGACCAGTTACCAGTGATGTACCAGCAAGGATCTGTGCTGGGCCCCCTACTGTTTGGAATCTATTTCTCGGATGTCCAGGTGAAAAAAGAGATGGCCTGTGGCTTACCATGTTCGTCAATGACCGCAAACTGTCCCCCAATGATGCTGACATACTTGAAAAGGGACTTACACAAACACATGATTGGTGCCAAAGCCATGGACTTAAACTAAATGCAAAAAATGCATTATCAACCCTTTCAGCAAAGGGGAAGTCCCTGAAAATTACAATATTAACAGTACCCTTTGTAGCTCACACCCAGTGGTGAGTGATTTGGGAACACAGGTTTATAGGAGACTTAGCTTTGATCACGTGTCCACAGTGGTAAGGAAGGCCTTTTATGCTGCAGATCTCATACGTAAGGGCATCGCATCCAGAGCTTAGGCTGTTACAACTCCCCTGCACTCATCCCTCATCAGACCACTAATAGAGTACAATGCTCCCCTCTGTATGCACCTCACCAAATACCTACAGTAGCTGGAGAGACCTCAGAGGTTTTTCACCAAGAAAATTCAGGTGCCTTCAACACATGACCTACATGGACAGACTGAAGGCCCTGTTGCTGTACTCTGTATTTTATGGGTAGAGATAGGACTTGTGCCTGGCCTACAGAGCAATCTCAGACTCTGCCTTAATAGAAATGCTGCACATCCGTAAATCAAATGGGACAAGATTCACTTGTTCTAAGGATCTTAACCTAGCCTGCGACATTAACAGGACATGCTGGAGAGTCAGATATGTCTCCAAGAGACTGCCACTCCTCTGGAACAAACTCAAAATTCATGTAAAACAGAGCTCCTCAATGACCCTACTTAAGCATACTTTAGGTAACTGGATGGGAGACTGTAAATTTACCCCGGGGGGTCAACTATTCAACTATGTCCATCTTGGATAAGGGCAGTTGGTGCTAATCATAGACTCAAGTGCCAATGCACACCATACAATTTGGTTAATAAGGGAACAAGGGTATAACATGGCAAGGCTTATAATAGACCCTTAAGGTGAACAGCCTAACCTCCGATGATCTTATGAACATATGGATGGGAGCCATGCTACAACTGACTACTCCTATTCAGTATACAACATAAAGATAAAAAGAGGAGTAGGAATGGACAAAGGGCTGCACCAAGTGGCCAGACAATCAGTAAGCATTGCGGCATTAAAAATAGACCCCCTTTGTTTAAAAAAAGAAAAGTGCAAAGATAGTTGCAGATTTCCTGATCAGAAAAGTACCCCCACTTCCCACTTGAGTAAATCGGAAGCTTGTCAATACTTGCACCCCCCACATACACACTAAAAATAACACACTGAATCTCCTTTGACTTATACCATCTACACAGCCAATTACTGCAGCCAGTTCATGGTGTTGTACTAGGTAAGGATAAGCTCTAGCTTAATACATGGGACTTTCAAGCCTTGCACCGCAAGTAGAGAGCACCGCTATATCACTCTGCATCTTCGTTACACTGGAATATTCCACACTGCTCACTTCTGGACTTAAGTCCTATTTTCAATCCAGAACCAAGATAAACTTGAACATCTAGAAACAGACAGCATTATGTATGCTTGACAAATAAGAATGCATACTTAACTTATAAATAAGTACAGGCAGTGTCAAATACAGATACCAGTGATAGCTTCACCAAACACAAACCTGCAGAAACACGCTGGGCAAAGCAACAGCACTTTACTCAACAACTTTAGGTCTTCTCGCTAGAGAAACAGCTTGAACAGAGTGGGAAAAGCAGAACGAGTATGATGCAGTCTGACATCACCACAGGAGTTCCACAGTGTTGTACCTCTGTGGCAGAAGGCATCTGCAGACAGTCACACAGTGTTACGGCATTATACTAACAAACAGCCAGACAATTAGCAAAACTCAGTTTCCTCAAATGATGTTTCAGGTGCCCCAAGGTGCTGCAATAAAAAAAAGTTATGTCTTACCACAACGTTCCATCTATGTTGTAGATCTTTATTCATTCTTTACTGTTAGGACCTCGGTTTTGTCCTCTGAACCGATACAGCCTTTTCCCAGCTCGCACAAGCCAAAAACTCTCAGCTAAGAACCTACCCACAATGCCCCTCTCCTAGATCCTCCAGATAGAGTTTGCCCACCCTAGATAAAGATGTAGTAATAGGAAAAAGGTAGGAAGCTCTGTCTCAGCAAATACCCTAACCAGGAGTACCTGAAGACCACCAGGAGTCCAGGCAGGGGGGAAGGAGGGCAGGAAGTAAAGAATGAAGATCTAAAACTCGGACTGTTATGGTAAGACATAACTTCTTTATCTGATGTTGTAAAGCTTTATTTATTCTTTACTGTTAGGACAGAGTCCCCAGCTACTTGAGTCCTGGGTGGCCATAAGGAAGGATATTCCTGAGCACCATAGAACCAAAAGATGCATGTCCCCTGGAGGCCAAATCCAATTTGTAATGAAATATGAAAGTACGAGGTCTTGCCCACATGGCTGCTGTGCATATATCATCCATAGAGGCTCTGGAATGAAAAGCTACAGAGGTAGCCATAGATCTGGTAGAATGAGCCTTTATTCTGGAAGGTAAGAGTAGCTTATTCTGTTGGTAGATAAAGGTAATGACGTTTCTAAGCAAAGAGGATAAAGTCACTTTGGAAACATGTTTACCCAATCTGGGTCCTGCAAAGGCCACAAACAATTAGTCTGTTTTCCTGAAAGATTTAGTCCTGTCCAAATAACGAAGCTGTCGGCGCACATCAAGGGTGTACAAAAGGTACTCCCTCTGTTAGAATGCCTTGGGAAGAAAACCCGCAGGTAAATAGATTGATTAATGGAAAAAACAGAAATCACCTTGGGCAAGATGGAAGGGTCAGTACGAAGGGAAACCCTATCCATGTGGAAGGTCAAGTAAGGACTCTTGACACTCAAGGCCTGCAGCTCAGATACTCTTCTCGCTGAGATGAGTGCTACTAGAATTAGAAGTTATGTACTCACCATAACGTTCCATCTGAGTAGGTAGTTAATTTGTCTGCAACATGTGGGTTACGGATCCGATATCGGATCCGAGCCAGCAACTTGTTTCAAGCTAATTGATCAGAGCTCCTAGCCCCTCCCTTCACCCATAATCCCCTGCTAACCCTCCATGACCTCAGATCGAGTTTGCCTCCCCATATATATCCAACAAAGGATATCTAAAAAATACTAATAGATCCAAGAAGGTCAGGGGGAAGGAGGGGGGGATGGTTGCAGACAAATGAACTACCTACTCAGATGGAACGTTATGGTGAGTACATAACTTCTAAATCTGAAGTAGGAATGTTCATTTGTCTGCAACCTGTGGGACAGAGTCCCCAGCTACCTGCACCCTGGGTGGCCATCATGGAAGGATATTACGAAGCACCGCAGAGCCAAAGGATGCTCTCCCTCTAGAAAGCAGGTCTAGCTTGTAGTGGTTGATAAAGGTATGAGATGAAGCCCAAGTGGCTGCAGAACAAATATCATCCAAGGGAACTCTAGACTTGAAAGCCGCAGAAGTAGAAATGGAGCGAGTGGAATGAGCACGAACTCCTTCAGGTGCGGGCCTACCCGAGGCTTGATAAGCTAGCAGGATACATTGGGAAATTCAGCGAGATAAAGATACTTTAGAGATAGCTTTCCCCAAATTAAATTTGGCAAAGGAAACGAACAGCTGGTCGGATTGTCTATGGCCAGCCGTCCTATGGGTATAAAAATGAAGCTGCCTATGAACATCCAATGAGTGCAGCTTGTATTCACCCTTATTTTTATTTTTAGGGAAGAAAACCGGTAAATTAATGGATTGGTTTATGTTGGTTTCTGATGCTATCTTGGGAAGAAAGGAGGGATTGATCCTGAGGTACACTCTATCAGGATGAAAGATCAGATATGGAGGTTTTACAGAAAGAGCTTGAAGTTCCAACACTCTTTTCGCAGAAGTAATGGCTACAAGGAATGCCGTTTTCCATGACAAGAATTTAAGGTCCACTGTAGCAGCGGGTTCAAAGGGTGGAGCAGTCAAGGCTTGAAAAGATCCCATGGGAGTACGGCTTCTATTACAGGAGGTCTAAGTAAAAAGGTACCCTTGAGAAAGGTTTTACACAATTTGGCTGACATCAAGGGTCCTGTATCATGTCCCACATGATAATGAGAAATGGCTGCCAATTGCACTTTGACAGTTGAACAACTAGCACCTTCTTGAAAGAGTTCAGTTAGGAAATCTAAAATGGATGTGAGAGGGGCCGTAAAGGGATCTAGCTCTCGGCGCTCCGCCCAGATGGAAAAACGTTTCCATTTGCTGTGATATACCTTCCTGGTGGAAGGCTTATGTGCTGCCACGAGGATGGCTTTGACTTGTGAAGAGATACCGGGAGTCCTAACTAGGAGTGGAACTGGAGCAACCAAGCTGTCAGTTTCAGATTGTCCAGGTTTGGAGTTGGCAAGTCCAATGGATGGGAGATGAGACCTGGGATGGGATCTAGAATCCAAAGGAGATTCACAAGGTGAGACCACAGGTAAGGGAACCAAATTTGTCGAGGCCAGAATGGGGCAATGAGAATCAATTTGCTCCCCAATCGCGAGGCTTTCTGTAACAGTTGTAACATCATTGGAAGAGGAGGATAGGCATAGAGTAGACCGGGTGGCCAAGCATGCACCAGAGCGTCTCTTGGAGATTCCCCTGGTGGGGGGATTAGAGCAAAGAAATTGTCGCATTTGGCATTTGATGGAGATGCAAAAAGATCGCAGCAGGGTTGCCCCCATGTTGCGAATATCTGCTTCGCTACTAGAGGATTGAGAAACCACTCATAGGGGGTAAGAGGGGTGAGGCTGAGCTTGTCCGCTAGGATGTTGGTCCTCCCCGGAATGTGCGTTGCAATCAGAAAGCGGTTGGTGGAGACTGCCCATTCCCACACTCTCATGGCTTCGCGGCAAAGAGGATAAGATCTGGTTCCCCCCTGTTTGTTGATATACCAGACCACTGACATGTCTGAGTGAATTGCAATCGTTCCTGCGGGAAGGAAGCTCTGAAGTGCTTGCAACGCTAACAGCACCGCTCTCATCTCCAGAACGTTGATATGCAGGGAGGTCTCTGTATCGTTCCACGTGCCTTGGACTGTCCTGCCTGAGTAATGCCCCCCCCCCACCCGAGGCAAGAAGCATCCGTGGTCACCATGGCGATGGGGGGAGAGGTGCAGAAGGGTCGGCCCGTATGGAAGTTTGATGCTTGGAGCCACCATAGTAACGCCCTTCTGCAAGCCTTGCTGATAGCAATGGGATGGTGGAGAGGGAGTGATAGGAAGGACCATTGCACTAACAGAGTCCATTGTAGGACTCGCATGTTCAAGCGGGCGCATGGAAGGAGTGTAATCGCTGCTGCCATAGAGCCTAGTGCCCTCAGGATCAATTCTGCTGGTGAAGCCTCTGAAAGAAGGATAGCCCGCACATGGAGTTGAAGATTTCTGATTCTCTCCGCAGTTAGGAAGGCTCGCAAATCTCTGGTGTTTATTCTGGCACCTATAAATTCTATGATCTGTGTTGGAGCCAGTAGAGATTTGCCGACATTGATAGTAATGCCTAGTTGTGGGGCTAGATGGAGAAAGAAGTCTCTGGCTGTGCAAAGTAGATGCCTTGTTGGTGCGGTCAGGAGCCAGTCGTCCAGGTAAGGGAAGACCTGAATTCCCTGGAGTCTCAGGTGGGCCGCAATCACTGCTAACACTTTGGTGAACACCCGGGGGGCTGTGGTGAGGCCAAAGGAAAGGACCCTGAACTGGTAGTGACTGGCTCCCAGCCGGAAGCGAAGGAACCTCCTGGATCGTTTGTCCATTAAGATGTGGTAATATGCATCCTTGAGGTCTATAGAGCACATCCGATCGTTCTCCCTCAGAAGGGGGAGGATAGATTGAAGAGTGACCATTCGGAATTTTTCCTTGGTTACTGACAGGTTCAAGCGGGAAAGGTCTAGGATGGGTCTCAGATCCCCCGTCTTTTTTGGCACCAAAAAGAACCTGGAGTAGAACCCTAATCCGAGCTGGTCTTGGGGGACGGGCTGGATGGCTCTTTTTCTTAGCAGCTGCTGTATTTCTGCGGCTGCGGCCTCCCTGTGATCGGGTGGTACATCGGGAGGTTCTTGGATTGGGGGACATGGAGAATTGGTATCTTGTACCCTCTGGATATGATGCGAAGCACCCAGCGGTCTGTTGTGATGGACTCCCATGCCGCTAGATGCTTCGAAAAACGCCCCCCGACTGCCTCCAGAGTGGAGCAGCCGGGCAACCCCTCAGGGTTGCTGCGCGGGCCGTTCAGAGAAAGGTTCTCTGGACCCGAAATTTCTCGGAACCCCTCTGCCCCTAGGGCGACGTCCTCCCTGTCCACCTCTGCCACGGTAGGACTGGATGTCCGGAGCTGGTTGGGAATGTTGTGATTTTCAGAACCACATCTTCTTCTGACCCTTTTGATTCCTTGAAAAGCACCGCTGGGGAGCAGAGAAGCGGACTCTGATGGCAGACCACGTCTTCCCGTCCTTCTCGCTCTGGACAAGCGTTTTGCGAACTGTTTTGCCAAAAAGGGCAGAACCATCGAAGGGGGCGTTCGCGAAGGACGCTTTAAAGGGCTCCGTAAAGTCGCAATGACGGAGCCAGGCCTGACGTCTCATGACTAGGCCTGCTCCGCTGGCCCTAGCGGCTCCCTCTGGCGTGGGACAATAGCCGCATAGAGGTGTTAGAAATAGATCTTAAGAGTGGCCATTTGGGTGGAGTATAAATGTTTATCCTCCTCCGACATGGACTCAGGGGGGGATGCAGCATATTCTTTGATAAGATCCCGCTGCATCCTGATGACATGTGCCATATAGTTCAGAGACCTTACAGAGAAGGTCGCTGAACTAAAGACTCGCTTCCCTAAGTGATCCATCAAACGAGACTCTTTGCTCAGTGGATGGACTGAGGGACTCTCCTGAGCTAATTCCCTCTTTGTGGCTGCCGCCGTCAACATGGCATCTACAGGGGGGCCCTTACTCCAATGAGACGGGTCAGAGGGGGGGGCTAAGAATCCTATCCGGCCGTTTGGGTATTGGCTCCACGGTGTCCGGATCCTTCCATGCCCTGGTGGTAATAAGGTCCACCAGGGGATCGGCTGGAGGGGACACCCAGGAGGTGGACGGGCCTGCCTCGAATGCCTCCAGAAACACGGACTCGTCAGATGAAGACTTGGGGGCAGACCACCCACCTCTGATTCTTAGCATCTCCATGATGTCTCCAAAGGAGACATCCTCAGGGGGTGATCTTGGGGAGCCTTCCCCTTCCTCCAAGTCCGTGTCTTCGGTTAAGGACTCAGGGGAGTCCACGTGCCTCCTTTTGCACTAAACTTGCGGGGAGCTTCCTCGGGGGGACTGTCCGAGGAGCCCTCGCCAGCGACATCTTGTTCCAATGGAACTGTGACATCGAAGCAGGCTGTCCCTTTGGCCGGGTGATGGAAGCATGGCCCAGCAGAGAGGGAGTGCAGGGAGGAGTCGATGCAAGGGCCGGGGGTCCGGATGCTCTCAACAGAGCCCTCTCCACAACATCGAATGCAGAGGGAGAGCCACTCTCCAATGGATCCAAAAGTCGGCTCCCACTCAGATCCGATGAAGGGATCGGAGCCGGCGCCGAGACAGTCGGATCCGAGGGACCAGTGTGCTCCGACCTGGACGGGCGAGCACACTGAATCCCCCGGATCCGAAGCTCGGACCACGGCTCCGAGAGGTCGGATCCGACAGACTCGAGGGTAGGGTCGGATCCGAAGTACACAGTACTGTCGGCGCCGACCCACCCCCGGCTCCAAGGCTGCTCGGCTCCGAGCGCTCCGAACCCGGGTAGCGGGTCGGAGAAGGAGCAATTGGGTGGAAAAAAGGTGTCGAGCTCCCCCCCTGAGGGGGGGGAGGCAAGAGCACTCCCATCTGCAGCTGGGCCTGGATGAACCTTCGCATCATCCGGTCCAAGTCTGCATCAGATAAACTAAATGTGGATCTCGAAGAGGCCACCGAGGCAGGCCTGGAGTGCCGCCTCGATGACCTCGACGGAGATCGGGTCTCCTCCTCCTCGGGCCCCGGGGAGAAAGAAGGGGATCGGAGCCGAGGAGGAGGAGACCTAGAAGCAATGGAGGGAGAAGCCCGCTTAGCTGGCGGGGCCGAAACGGAGGTCTCGGCCCGCCGCTTTTGGTGCTTCTCCCTCCGTTTCTCCCTCCTGGCCTCCGACACTTTGGCGGGAGTTTGAGTCCCAGTCGGAGGCAGGGGGGCAGGAGTGGCAACCATCACAGGCTGTGATGGAGCCACAGGAGTGGTAGAGGAAGCGGAAGCCGAATCCGGGGGTAGAAGTCCCACCAGGACCAGCTTCGACCTCCGCTCTTTCAGTGCCCTGGGGTTGAACGCTGCACAGATAGTACAGCCCGAGGTGAGGTGTTCAACCCCAAGGCACGAGCACGAGTGTGGCCATCAGCCGGGGAGAGCTTATGGCCACACTCGGTACATTTCAAAAATATGGCTTTTGGGGCCTCAGCCATTCCCTTTAGCGACCAGTGAAGGGAGGGTATTAAATAAACAAAAAATAGGGAACCTAACTCAGACACACTTAATAAAAGTTAATTTAAACAAAAAAAGTAGTTTTCTGAAGAAAAAAGTTTAAGTTTTTGTCACTTATCTGGAGCTCAAGAAAAAGGATCCTGCCATCACAAGCGTGGCAAACTAGATCTGAGGTCATGGAGGGTTAGCAGGGGATTATGGGTGAAGGGAGGGGCTAGGAGCTCGGATCCATTAGCTTGAAACAAGTTGCCGGCTCGGATCCGATATCGGATCCGTAACCCACAGGTTGCAGACAAATGAACATTCCTACTTCAGATGTATGGTTTTCCAAGACAAAAATTTCAAATCACATGAATCAAAGTGCTCAAAGGGAGAGCATGTGAGAGACTGAAGCACCAGAGTCACGTCCCAGGATCTAAGGGAGGCTTGACCAGAGGTTGAACATGTAATACTACCTTCAAAAAGGTCTTGCATAGGTGGTGTGACATAATTGAAGAATTTAAGACCATTATGAAAACTGGCGATAGCTGCCAAATGCATAGTGATCGTTGAAGCTGAGGCTCCTGCATGCAGGAGAGTAGTCAGGTAATGCAGACTCTTTTGAACAGGCATAAATAAAGGATCTAAGTTTTGGTCTTTGGCCCAAATAGAGAACCTAGTCCATTTACTAGAACAAATCTTTCTAGTTGAAGGTTTGTGTGAGGCCAGAAAAATTTCATGAACAGGAGAGGGGATGTCAGGCAGCCTGGCAATCATTGGAAGTGGTGGAACCAGGCTGTGAGCTTGAGACTGTGCAGGTTTGGATGAATCAATCCCCGAGGATGGGATAACAGGTCCCGAGAATGATCCAGGATCCACGGGCTGTGAATCAGATGAGGACATAGAAACGGGAACCAAACTTGACGTGGCCAGCAGGGAGCAATGAGGATCACTTTGCTTTTCAACTTCTGAGCTTTCTGGATAAATTTTAAAATGAGGGGAAAGGCATACAGAAGACCGGGGGGCCAACTGTGCGTTAATGCGTGCATCCCTCAGTGGTTCCCCCGGGCGGGGGGCATGGCAAAATAGCTCCTGCATTTGTAATTCAGGGGAGAAACAAACAGGTCACAGCAAGGCTTGCCCCAATGTTGGAAGATACGAGCTGCTATTACAGGATTGGAGAAACCATTCATGAGGCATTAGGATGTTCCTGCTCAGATTGTCCGCAATAAGGTTGGAACTCCCGGGAATGTGCATTGCTATAAGAAAGCGATTGGAAGCCATCACCCAGTACCAAATCCTCATGGCTTCCCAACACAGGGGGGTAAGATCTGGTTCCGCCTTGCTTGTTGATCTACCAGACGAATGACATGTTGTCTGACTGAATTGCAATGGTCCACGAAGGCAGGGTTGCATGGAACGCTTGCAACGCTAAGAGAACTGCCCTCAGTTCCAGGACATTTGTGTGCCAAGTTGGCCTCAAGGGGGGGGGGGGTCCAAGTGCCTTGGACCGTCTTTCTCTGGAAATGTCTCCCCCACCTTAACAGTGAAGCGTCCGTGGTCACCGTGGCCGTGGGTTGGGGAAGACAGTACGGTCGAAACCAAAGATTCTTTTGTGGCTCCAGCCACCATAGCATTTCCTCCTTGCAATGGTTCATAAGGCATATCATGTGGTTGAGTGGGTGGGTTAACGACGACCATTGTGCGGAAAGGAGCCACTGCAGGATTCTCATATGCAGTCTCGCCAGTGGTACCAAGGTAATGGCAGCTGCCATGGAGCCCAAGAGTTGCAGTACAAGATGTGCTGGCACAAACGTGTGAGGAAGAAGGTCTTGAATTTGATGTCTTATTTTCAAAAGCCTGGGGGGGGGGGGGGGGGAGAAGCTTGATAGGATGCTGTGTTGAAGACCGCTCCAATAAATTCCAGTGTCTTCATTGAAGACATCTGAGATTTGTCTTGGTTGATTGTAATCCCTACGCAGAGAGCGAGATCTCGAGTTTAAGAAAAGCTGCAGACTAGGAGATTCCTGGTCAGAGTGGTAAGGAGCCAGTCATCTAGATAGGAAAGCACCTGGAATCCTTGTAGACAAAGATGAGCTACCACAACTGCCATACATTTGGTGAACACTTTTGGGGGGGGGGGGGCTGTTGAGAAACTGAATGGCAGTGCCCTGAACTGGTAGTGATTGGCTCCCAGCCGGAAGCGGAGAAACCTCTGGGAGTGGTGATCCATCTTTATGTGGTAGTACGCATCCTGTAGGTCCATAGAACACATTCAATTGTCCATCCCTAGGAAGGGAAGAATGGACTGTACTGTGACCATCCGGAATTTTTGAGGTTTGATAAATTTGTTCAATAGACCGAGATCCAGGATTGGCCTCCACTCCCCTATCTTTTTTGGCACTAAAAAGAACCTTGAGTAAAACCCGGATCCTGTCTGTTCTGGTGAAACTGGTTGGATGACTCTCTTAGCAGGTTTTCCATTTCTAAGGCTGCTAATCCCCCCTGATTGGGTGGTACATCGGGGATTTGTTTGACGGGTCTGGGAGTTAGGTCGAAAGGTATTTGATAGCCTCTGGATATTATTCTCTGCACCCAAACATCGGTAGTAATATGACGCCAGGCAGGTAGATGCAGAGAGAAATGACCAACTGCTTCCAGAGGGAAGCAATCGTGCAGCTGCTCAGGAGCGCTTGTAGGGTCTGCCGTGGAACGAATCTCTGGCTCCCTGGTTACATGGACCCCCTCTACCCCAAAAGGGGCGTCTTCCATATGAGTAGCCCCCTCTGCCCTGGGGGGATTGCTCACCATGAGTGTCACAAAAGGATCCTTGGGATTTCTTGAACCATATCTTCCCCCTTCTGGTTCCTGGAGTAGGGCCTCTGGGGGTTGGAAAAGCGTATGCCCACAGCAGACAAGATCCTTCCGTCTCTCTCACTACATGCAAGTGTGTCAAATACCTTGGATCCAAAAAGTGCAGATTCGACAGGTGTGTTAACGAAGGAAGACTTAAAGGGGTCTGCGAAATCACAACTGCATCCAAGCATTACGTCTCATGACAACACCAGATACGGCAGCTCGAGCTTCCCCCTCAGCGGTGTGAGATATCAAATGCATCTAGGAGTTCGAGATGGATTCAAGAGTAGCTAGCTGCGAGGCAACAGTATCAGGCAGTACCCCCACCAAAGAGGAAGACATTTCAGAAATTAGGTCTCTGTGGAGGAGAGTAAAGTGTGCCAGATAATTCAGCGACCGAATGGCAAAGGTCACGGAAGCATAGGTCCGCTTCCCTAGTCTGTCCACTATCCGAGACTCCCTGTTTGGAGGATGGACAGTGGAACTATCTTCTGCCAGTTCCCTCATGGTGGCCGCCCCCACGACCATAGAATTAACTGTCAGCTGCTTGGGCCAGTGGGACTGGTCTTCAGGTGTAGATAAAATTATGACCGGCCTCTGGGAGACCAGTTCTACATTGTCCGGGGCCTTCCAGGCATGCTGCACAATTAGTTTAACAAGATTATCTGCTGGTGGGGTCACCCATGAAGTAGATGGCCTGGCACGGAAGGCCTGCAGAAACACAGATTCCTCAGAAGAAGGGTTAGAGGACTTCCATTCCCCCCCGCTGTTTGAAAATTTCGAGAATGTCTCTGAATGAAATGTCGTATGGGGGAGAACATGAGGACCTTTCCCCTTCATCACAGTGTCTTCTGTGATAGATTCCTCCAGGGAGTCAAGGTGCTTCCTCTTGCACCATTTCTTCCAGGGTGGCTCTCCAATGGGATCTTCTTTGGAAGACTCCGGAGAAGGGGTTCCCCTTCACAGGGGGTTCTAATATTGGTGTCCTGGGGGCTGGTTGTGAGCCTTCGGAGTGAAGGGCCCTATCCATCACCTGTACAGCAGGCTCACCAGAGCCCACTTCCAGTTGAGGGGTTAGGAGAGAACTGGGAGCCATCGGAACAGTGGAGTTAAGATGGTGCCAGCGAGAAAATAGGTGCTGGAGTAGGTACCAAGGTACAGACAAGTCCAAGCATCACTCCGAGAAAGCATCACCTCCATCATAGCCGATGTTGCAAGGGTGGTGGGTGCCGACAGGGGAGGCACTGCTGTCAGAGCCGAGACAGTATGTACCAAAGCGGGTGCTGGGGGAGGATAAGCAGAGGAAGATGAGATAGAAGATTCCAAGCCAGGAGGGACAGAAGGTCTAGCTGGAATGGGCAATCCCCTAGCTAACAGAAACTGGTGCACAACCCACACTAGATATAGCTCAGAAAAACTCCTAGTGGATCTAAAAGAGGCTGCAGAAGGGGAATCTGGTGTTTCTAGAAAGGGACTAAACCTCTGCCTCAAGAAAGGGTCATAAGTAGGAGACTATCTTGTCCTTGGCAGGTAATGGAATTTTGGAAATGATGGAGCCGAAGAAGCTGTCAGCACCATGAATGGGGATGGTGCCGAGGCATGTACAGTCATTGGAGCCCATGGAGCTGAGGAAACTGTCGGCACCGTGGACGGGAATGGTGCCGAGGCATGAACAGTCAGAGCCGATGTAGGAACCAAAGATGGCACCAAAATTAGTGGTGCTGTGTTTGGAACAGAGATAGGAGTGAATACCATGGTTTGCACCGAGGGAGAGGACACAGATCCTGGTGCTGAACAGGTCTGCACTCACTAAGGGCACCGGTGAAGCATGGAGCCGACTCTGTTCCGAAACAGACAGAGATGCAGGAACTGAGTTACTCCGTTTTTCCTTATATTGTTTGGTCTTAGGAGGGGGTGAGACCTCCAACCCAGATAGAGCCCTCCGAGAAAGGTGTCTTGAGTAAACCTTTTAAAATAAGTTTATTCTTATGTTCTGCTAGTGTCCGATTAGAAAAATCGGCACAAATGACACAAACAGCTTTCAAATGATCCACGCCCAAACAGTAGACACAATGAACATGTATATCGGAGTTAGGCATCTTACTTCCACACTTGTCACACTGTTTAAAACCCAACTTAGCTTTGTCTGACATGGTAAGTGAAACAATGTTATCCTGTAGAAACAGTGGAGTTATGTTAAGGAATACCACTAGTAAAAGGGGCCTGTCAAAGACAGGAGAGAGGGACAGTCAAAAGAGGTAAAAAATTAAATTACCAAGAAAAAGGGCAGGAAATAGGCAAAAGTGATAAGACTAATTTGACTACAAAGTTTGAAATTCAGAAGAAAAACTGTCATAAAAACAACAAATTACTACTTAGCTTGAGAGAGATGGCTAACACGTCTGACTAGGAAAGCGGCAAACGAGATCTGGAGTATCTAGAAGGGCATTGTGGGTAGGTTCTTAGCTGACAGTTTTTGGCTTGTGTGAGTAGGAAATGGCCATATCGGTTCTGAGGACGGAATCAAAGTCCTAATAGTAAAGAATAAATAAAAGATTTACATCATCAGATGCACAACTAATTAACTTAGCAGTATGCAAAGGAGAAGATTCTGAATGTCCCCATTAAAAACCTGCATATTTTTTCGATAGTTTGTAATCGGTGGCTAAGAATAGATGTCACACTAACAATAAGAAGGGGATTAAAATGCAGGGATCAGGACACCTTTCCCCAATAGTGTACTTTGAGTCGTTCTGTCAGGTGATCGTGCAATGTGTCAAAGAAACTATTCCTTCTTGTTAACATATGTTAAGGATGGCACAACTAAACACCCATACAAGACTACACATTACCTAGCATTCTGCCATATGAACCGGAGATGCTCCATGTATCCTTAAACATGTTAAGATGATTACACATAAAAAAAGAACAAAGTTTTATTCTTCCCCAGATTAGTCTTCAGAGTCACCTGCTAAAACGTACATACAGGACAGGGCTGCAGGATCCTGATTAACTCATTCCCTCCAAAACAACCCTTTTGAGGGTGTGCCTTTAACTCCTAGTGGGTGTGACCTGAGCCTTTAAAGATGAAGTTATCACCTTACAATTCTAACAAATACACATTGACAGAGGTCAGATATCAATTCAGTTGCGTTTGCCATTGTGTATACTTCAAGATAAAATATTCTGATACCTTGTATGCAGCATGATTTTGGAATTATTAATGTAAGTATGAACAAGTAACATTTGACGCCTAGCGGAGCAGTAGGAGGTAACTGCAGATGCACCTGGAGGCGTCACTCAGATGTAATGAGGCAGACGGAGCAGTATTGCTCTTTGGAATATGAATGCTGTCAGATATTTTCTACAGTTAAGGGACTGCTGAGAAAGCGAAGTTGCTAACATGTTTTGGTAAAATGATGGTTAAAGGTGATGTAAATACTGGAAAAAAAACAGAGCAGAGGCAAGTGTATCTCTCAACATGCCTAGATCTTACTATAAAACCACTCATTTCTCTTCAGAACGCCCTTAGATTAGCAAGCAGGGGAAGCTGATGCTGTTTTAAGGACTCTACTTTTGTTGTTGTTTTGTTGTGTGAGAAAAAAAAATGTGTTCCTAATTAGAACTGTGCTGGTCATGGTGAGAACTTCTTGTGAAGTACTTTTGTACTTTAGCTAACTGTTTTGCAGGTGACAAAAGATTGCTTAAGTTCATTGCTGATCCAAGATGTTGAATTATCATACCTCACTTTTTTCCCCAAACGCCCAGTCTGCCTCCTCCTTGTATACATCATAGAAACATTCTGCATTCATTACCTACAGGAAAGATGTTTAATTGATTTTGACAATTTAAAATGTAATCATGATGTTACTTGTATAACCTGACTTGACAATTTATTGTAAGCATAAGTTATGCCCTTTTTGCAAAGTTAAATGATACTACATTTATGGTCATTAAAAAGGCAAAGTCATTACTTTTGAGCCAACTATGTATTTTTTGTAGACCAACTTGGAGAACTTTAGTACCTCTTGTTCAAGCAACTATTACCCTGTTTGTAGTCATTAGCACACGTGATAATACTCATCCCACTTCTCACTTTGATTTCGAAGAGTCCAAAAAGAAAAAATCGGCCAAAGTACAAACCACTGTACAACACCACTGTCAACCCCTGTTGTGATATGAAGGCAACCCCCTACCTTGACTTGTTACCTCCTCTTGCTAAACAAATGTTTTATTCACTGCATTAAGTAGGAACTTCATGTTTAATGCTATTAAATTAATAATTGACAAATTATGTAGGATAATGGTGAAACAGCACTCAGTGCTTCAATAAAGTCAGCCCAAGCAACTTGCACTGTGAGCCTTTTAACAAGTGTTTTTGTTACCTCCTCAAATAATATCACAAGATTCAAAACGTAGGGCAGGACACCCCTTTAAAATAACACCTATGATTCCATATCTAAATAGAAACATCCTTGTGCCATTTTGAATATACTCCATCATAACTCTCTTCATAATTTTATATAGATTACTAATCCAACTAATAGGTACAACATTGCTCAAGCCTAAATGACCCCCACCCCCATTTGTTTAATAGCCACATTAAGTAAAATATTACTATATGGACATTTCCCTGACCTACAGCAACAAACTTTAGTGGTACTAACGTGCTTACTCATGAATTCTTTGATTCTGTGTAGGAGACCACCAGGTAATGATGGAATGTCAGTGTTTAATTTCAACTGGGGTTGTAATTACATCAGTAGTTAAATTAAGAGATACTTCTGTCTCTCGCAGAACTCTGGCATACTCTTTTGATTACAGCTAAGTCTGCACAAAATTCTTCACATATAAATTTGTTTTGTGCATTGCTTGGGTGATCGTATGTTTATTGATAATATTAATATTTATAGTTTCCCTCCTTTTCAAATTTTCTGGTGCAAATAAAGAAAGCCGTATTACTGCTTCTAACCTTTGAGACCAAACTGAGTTCACAGGTACTGTTCAAATGCAGACAACTGATTATTGTTCGCACATACATTTAATTGATTGGCAGTAAGCTTAAAATCAGGTGCTCCTTAACAAATGAGATTGGCTCCCACATACAATTTTCTAAATATACTGCCTAGTGGACTGCAATTTTCTAAATATACCGCCTAGTGGACTGCACCAAATTGGATAAAGTATATTTTAATGCATGTCTGCGTATCTGAGTCACCTCCACTTTAATGCAAAGACAAGCATTCAGCTGTGAGCAACTAAAACATGACCAAGAAAAACACAACTGAATTCAGAGCCGGGTCTGGAAGATTTAAAATAGGTTTGTGTATGTCCTAGATTTGTTTTTGTAGCTACAGTAAGTTTTGAAAGCTAAGTAGTACTCTTTTTTTCTGTTTTATATACTGATTTTTCATATTTCAACAAAAGGCGTTTGAATTCACCTCTACATTTGTGTTTAACTGGTATGCATTTATCAATGCAGAATAAATATCACAGAATTTATAGACAATATTCTGAGCAGACTTATTTGAGTACCTTTTGTGTGGAGTCTGCATGTCCTCCCCATGGTTGGGTGGGCGTTCGAAAGACATGCGTAAATGGGCATGCCTTCAATGAAGGTTGAACATCGAGCTGGCACCTTGGTGTTCGTGAAAATCTACTGCCAATCATTAGGGGAACGGAGTTCCGCTGTGGCGACCCCTAACCGGGAAAAGCCGAAAGACAAAACACTCTGAGCAGACTTATTTGGATCACTGAGGATAGTACACCAAACTCTTTAAATAAAATAGCAGGACAGTTTGTAAAAAGCAACAGAGATCTTGCTTTCTCCGTTGCTTTTTTCAAAACTGTCTTGCTATGTAAGCGACGGAGATCTTGCTTTCTCCGTTGCTTTTTTCAAAACTGTCTCACTATGTTAAATGGGTTTAACATAGCGAGACAGCTTTAAAAAAAGCAACGGAGATTCTCTGTTGCTTTTTTTAAAACTGTCTCGCTATGTTAAGCCCATTTAACATAGCCAAAACAGTAAAGAAGCAAACGGAGATCTTGCTTTCTCCGTTGCTTTTGCCCACAGTTCTGATGTACTGCATAGGCATACGCATGCGCAGTACATCAGAACTGCCGCAGAATACCAGACAGCTGCGGAAGGGCAGCCAGGAGGCATTATACAATGCCATTATTTAAGAAAAGTAATTTTTTTTTCTTAATGTCATTGTATAATAGCAATAACCCACTTCTGGGTGTGGGTAATGCTGGATTTACCCACGGTTGGCTTTGTTTGGCCACTCAGGCTTCGCCCTTGTGACCAAACCACGCCAACCGTGGGTAAATCCAACATTACCCACACCCAGGCGTGGGTTATTGCTGTAATATTTCCTTGATGTTGAGTGGTTAACTCATTCAGAATTTTGGTAATTAAAACCCTATAAGGATTGTACAAGTACTGTAAAATTCATTTTTAAATTCTATAGTTTAGTTTAGAAAGCTTTGTGTGCTGCGGTAGCGTTTTCGCCTCACAGTAAGACGCTGTCCGGTTCGATTCTCAGCTACAGCGTCTTCTGTGTGCAGACATGCGTGAATGGGCGTACCTTCATTGAAGGTTGTGCGGCAGGGCTGGTAACTCGGCACGTAAAAGTCAACTACCAATCATTAGCGGACCGGAGTTCCACTGTGGCGACCCCTAATCGGGAAAAGCCGAAAGACACAACAATATGATCAGGTTTTTTGCAAAGGAAATTTGTCCCCACCATATCCTTCTGAGTATGCAAAGGAAAGGACTTTTTAACACTGTTAACTCCAAAATGGACAAATACTATTCAACATTTTTAACCTAGTTCAGATATTCCTAATTTTGGAAGCAGGGCAGGCACTCATGACACTGTCACAGGCTCCATATTATGAAATGAGCGTGTGTGTGTGTTAATGTGCTGTGGGGTCACCTACAATGGTCCGGCTCTAATCTTAGACCTGCTGTTACTGGGACAGACCACACTACAACCCCAAATTTGGATGAAATGGTTACAGAAATGAACATAATGGATTACTGTTGTGCTCAACAATATTGCCTTAGGAGAATAAACATCTAAGTTGGAACACTGTGACTGAAACATATTTCACTATACATTAAAACACGATCCATTAATGCAAACAAACTAAAATGACTTAAGTGGGTGTTTACACCAATCACTTATATGGGAGGAGCACAAATTCCCAAAGAGGAAACTCAGAAAGTAAACAGTACCACACCAAATCTGTGACAGGCAAAAATGAATTACTTGACCATAAAATGCAGGCAATGCTAACTGAAATAATGTTTAGCACTGCATAGTAATCTCTCAGCTAGCATGGAAAGAAAAATGGACTTCAGCAAATCAGGCATTCCTTGAAATTACACCATGGGAGTGGCTGTACTACAGACAGTTACAGTACATGCTAATCTAACATTTGGATTTATTTAGTAACAACATATGCCAGAAAAACATGGAAGACATACAGCAATGTTCACATCTGCAAATGGAAACACACATTAACTTTTAAGAAAGAACATGTGAGTTTTACAAGAATACAACCAAGAATGAAGGTTGCAGAGATTTCAGACTTCATTTCTCAAGTTACTTGTGTGTGTGTGTGTGGGGGGGGGGGGGGGTACCCTCAGACACAACCTTCAACTGTCATAATTACTGAGTCTCCCCTGTCTTATTACTGCTCAAACTGGCCTATGCAAATGAAACAGCTTATTTTCTTACAAGCCACTGTATCCATTATAAAAGCACATGCTCCTCCCTAAACTTGAATGTGCCAGCAACAGTTTGTTAGCAAATCCCCAAGACAGTACAAGCTACAATTAAAGTCTGAAGACTTGTTGCACTTCCTTGTCTCAGAGCACCACTGCCTAATACAGATAGGAATCTGTAGTACACAAAAAGTGGAAGTTGCATATGTACAAACAAAACTCATTACTGCACAAGTGAAATAAAATGTTTTTGCACTTTTATTTTCTAGTTAAATCATCTGGTAGCAAGTGCCTTCTTTTCAGCAGCATGACAGTTTCATTAAGGGACAGACTCTGCTGCAGACCATACAGGTTGAGAGTGTGGTAATTAACCAAGGCTGCAGATAAAAAAAACCCTTGATAACTGTTGTACAGTTTACTCATCTGAAGTAAACTATTGCTGTGCTAAAATATGTATTTTTCTTTAGATCTGCCCTCCCATGTACATTATTTTTAAGGAGTGGGTGTTGCAGGTACACTCCACTCTCTTACATAAAATTTAAGTGTTCTGCCTTGCACTTAAAGATAAAACATGTGTTTGTGTGATCTATGTTTATATGGCAGGGATCCTAAACTAACATCCATATTTATAGATTTCAAGCACATTTGGGTTTAAGGCTTTAGACAAGTGTGTTTGATTTTGCTGCAAAACTGTTACTGCAGTCGCTTACGGTTCATTCACTTAAATTACTATGAACCTTAAAAAAACTCTTTATGAAGAAACCCCTTAAACAGTGAATAAGAGGACAATCGCTATACATTAAGCATTTTTTAAAGTAACGTGTCTTACTGACCAAGTCCTTCAAATCAATACAGCAAAACATGAAGGTAAATAAAGTGACTGAGGAGGAGGAGAAGAAGAATGAAGCGGCTGAGGGAGAAGTCAAAGTGGTATTCCTGAAAAAGAAACTGTCAAACTGCAGGAAGAGAAACAGGAGCATAACAAATCCAAGCTGGAAACAACTAAATGCATGAGGAAAGCCATTCCTGGACTGCTGAGAAAAAATTGGGGGGGAAAAAAAAAAAAAAAAAAAACAAACGGGGAAGGAATTTTTTTTCAGAACCAGTCTAAGTACACACATACTGATAAACGATGGAAGAAAGTTTATCTCCTTATTCATGGAAGCAGCCAGAGGGAAGTGTACCATGCTGGAAGAAAAAAAAATGAGGGGATCAGTGCATGATGAAGGAAACAACAAGAACGGGAAAAGCAGAAGATAAAAATATTATCTTACAGGACAAAGCACAGGGTCTAATAGGATATCAGTCAAAGACACAAACATAAAGCAAGCAATTACCCTATCGGAAGTGCTCAATGAAATCCTTAACCGAGCGGACCAGCAGGAAACCCCAAATGGCATTGAAAATTATGCTAGTTACCTCTGTTCAAAACAGATAATAGACTTCTATGCAATTAAAAGAACAGTCAGAAGGCCATTAGAAACTATGAAAGGGATGGCAAGGATACTACGAAAGGAGCTTAAAGTTGTTTTTAAGGATAATCAGCACACATGGATACAAAGACCAAAACTAACATGGGTTTACTCCCAAGACCAACTGCAAGTAAAACCTTGTGCAGACCTATGCCAGGGTAACAGCAGAGTTGAACAAGGCATCGCCAGCAGATATCAGCTGGTCTTCAATAAGGATTCTTAACTAAGTATGACATTAGCTGGATGTCCTACATACAGGACGGAGAACTCAAATTGGGTGACGAAACAGCTGCAAGAAGGAAGTCAGTGACGGTTCAGAGAAATGACCAGTGGAATGAAACAAAAGAACAATGCTCAATTCCCCTTCAAAAATGCTTTGCAGAGGAAACTTCTCTTTCCTCAACGAGTCTTATCAAGGAGTGCATTATTTCTTTCCAACTGCATTTGCCAACCTGATGCTTGATCACAGGAAATGACTAGGCTATTGGCCCCGAGGACCTTATAAGCCTAGCGAAGAGTTATGCCCATGTTTAGACAAGTCAGCACCCAGAGCCCCTGTCCAGCAGGGACACAAGTGGAATCCCAGGGGTGCATTTTCTGTTTCCCATCCAGTTATTCAGGTTGAGCCTGAAAAGGGATAATGAGGTACTCTGTTTATTCAACAGATGGGGGGAGTCTCTGGGACACAAATCTATCACGCCAACCTACTGATGTCTCAGACCAGGTTAATATGGAGCTTGACTCGCAGATATGCACCAGTCCCATCAAGGCAGGGTCTGAGATTGATTTATATGCCAGAGAGAGGTCACCTCTGAGGAATCTGTATGAAACAAGAGTACAGGAACAGACTTTTAGCCTATTTATTTAGGGTATATGTTTGAGGCCCTGGATTCTTCTGGTGAGGAACCTCCGTTGTCTCTCCAGCTGCTGCACGTGCTTTGCGAGGTACATGCTGAAGGGGACACTATACTCAATAACTGGCCTTATAAGGGAAGAATACAGGGATGTTATGACCTTGTCCCTGGATGAGACATCCTTACTTGTGAGGTGGGCCATATAGAAAGCTTTCGGTCCAATGGAAGCAACACGGTGGCGAAAATTCAGGTTGCTATCAATCTGGGTGCCCAAATCCCTCACGAATGACTGTGCGTTTAAGATATTATCAATGTGATAATATGTAGGGATGTCACTCCTCAAAAGGGATGATGATGCATTTTTTGGCATTTAGCTCGAGGCCATGTTGATAAGTCAGTTTCAGAATACTCAAGTTGTCTCAAAGAGCATCAGTAAAAAGAGTACATGTGTTACAGTGTCTATAGCAATGGCATAAAAAAAAAAAAAAAAAAATCATAGAAGGCATTAACAACAATGCTTTCCTTACTCCTCTTATTTCTGCTTTTTCCCGGGTTAAGGGTAGCCACAGCAAATCACCTGTCCACTCATGATCGGCAGTTTTACTGTGTCGAGTTGCCAGCCCAGCACCCAACCTTCCACAGAAGGCACACACATGCACAAACTCATGCCTAGGACCAATTTAGAGTGTCCAATCCACCTACAGCAGGTCTTTGGGATGTGGGAGGAAACAGAGCATCCAGAGGAAACCCACGCAACCATAGGGAGGGCATATAGACTCCGCACAGAAGGCACCTCAGCCAAGGATCGAACCTGAAAACCTCTTGCTGTGAGGCAACAAAGTTAACCGCTGCACCACAGTGGCCACCCCAACAATGCTTTCCTTAATATAAATAGTAAATTTCTAAACTTCCTCAGACTTACCCCTGCCAGCTACCACAGCATGTTTCATAAGAAAATTCATGCAGAGATACGTTTAGGTGACAGATTCCAATCACCCCAGAGAACTTCAAAGCATAAAGTTCATGCTAAACACATTTTATATAACTGCACAAATCTCAGGCTAAGTATATATATAAAAAAAAAAAAAAAAAAAAAGCTTTTCAATACCCTAGTTTGGGCATAAGGCTTCTTCAGTGATGCGTTTCACAATAACAAAAACAGCGACAATACAAGTACTGTATGTCATGTTTATTTTGAAGGCAACACCTTCATTGCAAAGCAAACACTGTACTACACATGGAGATCAATATGGCATCAGAGTACCTCTGCAATCTAAAATCCTCAAAAATTATTGAAAAAAAAAAACATTTCAGTATGAATATTAATAAAACAACAAAACCTATCCAGTTATATTTCACTCAAAACACAAAGTCAAATATGCCGAGGGAATAGCAGTCATAGCTTAATTTAACCAATGAAGACATTATCAGTGCATTTGCAAGTACACAGAGAAGTGTTTTTAGAAATCAGTACTTCATATTATGAATCTAACAGAATAATGACATGGATACCTGCATTGCAGCTTAAAGCCAGTACAGGGGAGTTACTTGTTAGGGTAAATATTCACATTGTTGAATATTCAAAATGTTGAACTTTCTTCAGCTGAATGTTCAGAATAGAAAGTAATAGCAATTGCTGGGTATCTGCTAACATTTCTCCTGGGGTTGTCACTGTTCCTTCCTTCAGTCAATTCAATAGCATTACTTAAAAAGAAAAGCAAGAGGCATTACTCCTAATCAGCGACTTAGCCCCCAAGAATACTGTGGTAACCATTTCTGAATTTATGTGGTACCAGGGTTCTTAGTTCATTTTGATTGATGACCAACAATGTAGGTCTCTCACTGTCTATTATGCGAGGCAATGAGAAGTGAGTTTTGAATCACTGGTGGTCACATCAGTTCAGCAGACCAAGTTGTGTGTTCACAGAACTAGTATGCTTTGCTAAATGCACTGTAGTTGAAAGTATGACACAAACACCCTTTCGACAGCAAAGTTTGCTGATGACTGCAAAATGGGTACAACTCTCCTCTCCTACACAGACATCTGTATGTGCACTGGACTCCTGGTCTAAAAAACAGTGGTCTCTGACTACCATCAAATGTAGCATATTCACATTTGAAAGGAAAGTAATTCCCCCCCAAAATTAACTAACAGGACAGTACAGCAACAGTTAGTAAACTGCATGAACCATAAGACTTTTTGCAAGGAGCATATAGTAGAGTAATGAAAGTGAGGCATACAGAGAGCTTGCAAGCAATAGAGTTTAACTGCAGCAGAAGGGGAAGCTAAGGAAATGGTAAACTGATGTAAAAGCTGTGACAGTGATGGGAATGTGCACCATATTTCACTTCATAACCTTACCCATAATAGAAAATAACCTTACCCATAATAGAAAATATACCACACTTGGTACAAGCACGCTTTCAGGATTATTTATTCTATTTCTTCAATAAGAAGTTAAACATAGTTCTTAACTTTACTGAAAAAAAAAACTGGAATGTTCATCCGATAACGATGCTCAAACCGGTTTCAAATCCTTTATCATAAAAGAATCAACAAATACAGCAGTTCTGTGATGCTACAGTAATCTGCACTCTCAAAGGCCTGTGGAGAAAACTACAGTCTGTCTTTTTAGGAGACATGAATTTAATTAATATAACATTGTCCTGAACATGAATAATCAGCTAAAAACTGTCAAACCCAATTTGGTCAAATAAACTTGCAATACAAATCAAATCAGAGACTGCAACACAACAGAGGTTCATAATTTTCATATTACGCTCAAAGTTGAGTTAATGTATTTAGAGATGTGAAAATAGGAAATGTTTACCCCCCAACATGGAGGTGGAGGGGTTGAATCGCTGGAAAATGTGAAAAAAAATGTTTCAGGAGAAAATTAGTCCTTCTTTAAGGCAATTTTTATTCAAGCACAGTTTACAGCTGTGGTTACATTATCTTTGCTTAGTTGCTCATAAAATTATCAAACTCTACATTTCATTTATTTGCAAAGTATTACTGCAAATTGCAGTCACAGTCCTGGATGAACTACCATCATCTTAACTTATTCTTTTATGTCATCTACAATGTCTTGTACTCTCCACTGTAACTCTGTTTTACATCAGCATCTGTCATTTAGATATCTTTCAAACAGTGGTTGCAGTGTAGTGTTGGAATGAAACTTACCTCTGCACAAGACCAAGGACAGGCTATTCCTAAACTCCAATACATACCACTATCACACCCATTCATAATTTGTACAAAAACTTTATGATGGGCATTAGACAGCCACAAATCAAATTAGTTTCTGGACACATTTCTGTTGTAGATCTGTGACAATGCTCATCTCCTACACACAGTATGTTATAAGACTGCCTTATTTTGTTAAGAAGTTGACCCTCCAGTAATTGATTCAGGCAAATACACAACTAAAGACTTTCCATTAAGAAGAAAAAAAAAATCAATCACTCAGTGGACCCTGTAAAGCAAACCAGTTAAGAAAATACATAAACATTTGTTATCTCTGGATGTTGCAGTTTTTCCCACAATGTGGTCTTCTGAATCTATAACAAGGAAATATGTTGTAGCTTCAGATTAAGAACATACCATGAAAACAGGTTAACATCCAACTAATCCCATTAACATAAATTAAACAGTAAACCAGCTTTTTTTTTTTGGGGGGGGGGGGTAAAATCCTGCTCAAGCTCAACAAGAAGACAACAATTCCACCTCACCTAACGGTCCTTAACTTTTTTTTTTTTGCAAGTCCATTTTGGTTCACAATGGTGCTCCATCGCTACTAAAATTGGACTCTTCCGAAAGTGAAAGAGTGGTGGATTACATTACAGATAGAAAACAGACACTCACTGCAATTACAAACTTATTTTGCTTCAGAAAAATACACGTTAGTTCACATCCTATTTTAATAATAATGTCCTGTTCCCCAATTATGTTTGCATTGCGCATCTTGAAGTAAAAAATTGTGATAAACGCCAGAACTACATTTATTTTCAATAAATATAGGCAATCTCTAATTTTGCTAACTATCCTCTTGTTACAGACCATATTAATCCCAAATGCAAGGATATGTGACAATGTGACACAAAAATGCTATTAAACAGAAGTTAACCAACCGAATGACTTTATCATCTCTCTTCTCTAAACCGTGTCTCTATAAACTTATATATGCATATACACACGTACGAATGGACTCTGGCCAACTAATATGATACACATGCAGTCAAAGCCATCTTTTAAAAGTGCATTCAATAGAGTTTTATGCTAGCAGACTTCCAAAAGGTAAACTGAATTAAAAGACAGATTATCTACCACCACCCCCAAAATAGATAAATCCAAACGTTAAATGCAGCACGTCCAAAGTTAGTAGTTTACCTGGTCTGCTGAGTCGTCTAAAATGCCCATGATATCATTCTGCCCCATTATTCAGTCTAATAAAAAATAATATATATACTTCGTAAAAATTTCTGCACCCCTCACGTAACAGTTTTCTAAGATTTCCCTTAACTCTTATCTTCACAGGAAGTGCTGTTCAACGACTCCTCATTGTACCGTTCTTGCTGCCACGTCTCTATAATTCTTAAAGTGACAACGACACTGTTTCTAATGGGTAAGATGGAAAATACTGAGCCGTGCTTGTGACTCGTATTTTGATTTAAGCGGAGTCTTACAAACTATAGTGACCAGCATATACAGGAGAGTCGTAAACTTAATTTATTTGGCAAAATACCACAAGTAAATAAATTACTACTCTTCACAAAGCCCCTTTAGCCTCTTAGCCGAATACAGCCTTTCCTAGCCCACTCAAGACACACACTATAGATATATATATATATATATACACGCGCGTGCTCCTTATGAAACAGAGTTAAATGAGCTAAAACAAGAATAGACAAGGACTATAAGGCATGAATCATTCAACACAACACAATAAGCTATGAAGGCCTTCAGAGAAATGCACCGGGACGTGGGAGCATGCGCTATAGTGTAAATTTCTGCTGGGTATCCAAGGTGAAGGTAAACAGATAAGGAAACTAAGCGAGAACACGTATGCGCATCATGGACAAATACAAGGTATTATATAAAGAATGTCTACTCTTTACATAATTCGTACAGACTGTGTAGACGTGTATTTAATGCAAGTTTCTTAAATGGAAGTTGACTGCATGTCTTCTAGAATTAAACATTATCTTAGTTTGACAGTCCCTATTGAAGATGGGGCGTGGCTTCATTTAACCCTAAGCACTCTAAAAACTGCGATTATTAATATTACAGTCTACAATGCTTCTGCAAATGACAACCCTAGACCTACTGTTGAAATTAGCGTAGCATACTGATGGACAGTTCTTCCAACAAAAAAAAGTCGATATTTATACCTCTCAACTGTACAGAGTTTTTGGCTCTTATTTTTGTTCCGTTTTTTCATAAAATTGTGGTTTTCTGACAAATTAGTGGCAGATCATTAATAACTGCAGTTAAAAAATAATGACAGGCGTTTGAGCTTTAGACGTTATAACCTTCAGAAATTTTATGCTAATGCAAAACCTGTTATTCTATCAACTTTCTAAGTTTGTAAGAGTAATATTTTAAAAACTGTCCCTATTTTTGGGACTTTGTCTCACTTTTATTTATGGCTTTGCAGATTTCTTGCTCTAAGAGGTTCAGAGGTATGCTGCCTACTAAATTTTTTGAGAAGTGGTGGGTTACATTAAGTAGATAATGACAGTCATTCATTATTGTTGCAGCCTTTTTTACTTCAAAGAATATATATTACTTCATGTCCTATTTTTCCTATCAGTTTTCCACATTAATAGTACCAATACATGTAGTCATATGTCTCAACTGTCCAGATTTTTGCCTCATATTTTTAGTTCATTCCTCATAAAATCTGTGGTTTTCTGATAAATCACTGAGGAATTAAGTCACTAAATAATGGCATACATTTCAATTTCAGACCTCATGTCCCTCAGAAAAGACATGCTAACAAAAAGCCTGTTATTCTAGCAACTTTCTATGTTTATAACAGCAATATTTAAAATATGTCCCTGTTTTTGGCCCTGTGCCCCCCCCCCCCCCACATTATTTCAGGCTTTGTCCAGATTCCTTGCACTAAAATGTTGAAAGGTATGGTAGGTAGAGAGAAACACTTTTATGCCAAAATCAGGGATGTCTATGAAAGTCAGGGCCTCTTGAGAAGCATACCTCTCAACTGTCCAGAATTTTGCAGAATATACACATTTTTCCTAATATTTTTGTTCCTCATAAAATATGTGGTATTCTGGCAAATCACTGAGGTCTGTTGTCACTAAATAATAAAAATACATTTGAGTTTCAGACTTCATATCCTTCAGAAAATAAAGGCTAATTCAAAATCTGTTATTCTAACAGCTATGTTTATAAGAGCTATATTTAAAATCTGTTTATGATTTTAGGCCTTTGCAGCCCGACACACACACACACACACACACACACACGCACACAATTATTTTTAGCTTTTTCCAGAATTCTTGCCCAAAAGGTCGAGAGGTTTATTAAGAGGTATATATTTAGCCTCACTTCTCATAGATTTATTGATTAGCTTCATACAAATAGGACTTTTTTCGGGTACTGAGATTATGAATTAACTGAACTAAGCCTGTACAGAGATTGCTCATCACTAACTATATAGAGTATATTGTAATACAATCTGTACTAAAATATGACAGAGTGTTCCTCTTTCTTTCTGACCCTTTATTAAAATGTTTAATGCACAGATGTTGAGGGTGTGTCCACATTAACCAGATGACTAGATTACATTCCTCTGTAGCTTGGATGTTAGGTACTGCAGTGTGGATTAGCAATAGAAGTTTAATTGTAAGGGCATTAGTTACAGAAATTAGTTGCTCTTGTTCTGCATTCATCAATCTTGGACTGTGCTGGGTGATGTAAAGCTTACATTTATTCATCTGTTTTAGTACCTGAGAGCTAGATTGCCAGTCCTCATTTTTATTTCCTTTTACTTTTACTGATGCCTGCTTTTAAGATGATGCAATATGAAATACCATCCCAATATCATAAACTTAAAGTTCATGAGTAAAGGTCCATGCAGCTTTCTGGTGCAAAGCTTAATATATCAACAAAATGGTATTTGTAAGCTTCTTCAAGCATGGAAATACGTTTTTAACTCATTTGTTAAGTGGATAAGCCCACAGGACACAAGTATCTCTTTTCAGGGATGGCCCAGGAGCATTGTCTGGTTAAGTGACCTGGTCAGAGTCACACAGTAGGCAAATTAAGGAATCAATTCCTCCCTCAACCCCACCCTGTCCTTGACATGTTTTGGTCAAAGCTGTTTTTTTTTTAACTAATAAAACTTTCCCTTAAATATATTCACTCCAAATTTAGAAGTTTAATTGAGGCACCTCCCACTGCCCTTACCTGCTGACAATATATAATTACCTTATTGTTTGGCCAAGAGATAATTGAGTTTAATGTAATTGTAATGTAAAAAGTAAGAGCAAACAAACTGCTAATTCATAGGATCATAGGAGATTACTAGGCTAATGGCTCTGGGGCCCTCACAAGCCTAGTAAGAGTTTATCCCCAGAAAAGAAACCACAATAATTGCCAACCTGTTGAATTAATGGTCTGGCAAAATGAACTACCAGTTACTTAGCTGAAACCTTGCAAACACAAATAAACCAACCAACCACATTTACAAAATAGAACTGTCAGGAATGCATCAGTCAGTAAGTGTGCCACAGCTTAACATTTCATACTTATTTTCTTGCATTGCAATTAACATTATGTTTGGTTATTAGCATGCTGGCTGGAAGGCGTATGCATCTTATAATAACTGGCCTACCAATTTGTTTCGAAGATGCGTTGTGAGACAATAAGTCAAATGTCTCCTGCCCTGGACAAATGTTGCCTACAAATTTATAATATTAAGAACTGTACTGCAGCTAATTAAACATCCCAGCATTTTGGAAATACAGATAAGTGGTCTACAGCAGATGGGTTAGCAATATAGTCACCAAAACAATCTGCTGCACATAAGCAATTCTGCAGTATACACAGTGTGACTTGAAGACAGTAGCAAACACCTAAATCATTCCAAGCGCAGCTTGGATAACTGGATGGGAAACAGAAAACACACTCCTGGGATTCCACCTGTGTCCCTGCTGGACAGTGGCATAGGGTGCTGACTTGTTTGAACATGGGCTAAATTATTGGCTAGGCTTGTAAGGCCCTCAAGGCCAATAGCTTAGTAACTTCCTATGATTCTAAGATGGGACAGCACAACACAGATGGACTGTTAACACATGCATACATGAAGGAACATGTCACTCTATGTCAGGTGTCCAGGAGCTGCAGGCAAATGCCCACACATTACTGTGCACCAAGCAACCGTGAACATAGAAAGGGGATGGACAGAAACAGTGCATTGGACAAGGGCACACGGGTATTTTTCTGGCTCCATCATACTTGTTGAGGGCTTGGTATCCTCTACCTTAACAGTTCCATGTGTTTTAAGCATCTACTGCAGTCCTCTGTTGCCTAACAATGATGGAATTTGTCTTCTTGTCTTAGCTTTATAATAGATGTCCTCTGCAAATGCTTAACCACATTTAGCTGTTCACAGTGTACTTACTGCAGTGGTGTTCCTGACTGACAGTATGTGCAGACTGTTTGTTTCTAGATCCCTGCAAGCTCTGCTTCACTGACTTTGGATGTGATCTCATCCCTGTATTCCAAGTTTTGTAGTTTACAACTAAACACATAAAAGTGATCTTAAAATATACATGTTACTCATCAATGCAATGTACACAAAATACAGCATGTATCACATAAATTAGACTAATTTACAATAATCTACCAGTCTAACAAGGTTCTGTAAAACATTGTTAGTTAGTTAATATAAAATTATTTTAGCATTTTGACACAGACTGGCTATATAGTACCAAAGAGAAGAAGAGTTCTGGTCATAACAGCCTCAAACAAGAAACATGCTTTACAACATTAAGCTTATATAAGACCCTGAACAATGTAAATATATATCATCTACAACTACTAATTCATAAAGAAGGAAATGATACAGAAACCTTTCCTGCAGCTGGAAAAGTGTTATAAGGTCTCTAATGAGTTTATGCTCTTAGTTTAATAGCAAAACACCAAAATATTTGTAGCTGTGAGATTTAATTCTAAACATTTTACTGTATTCTTTCTCTTACATAATGATAGGAAGATTGTTAATGTCTTGGCTAAAGAAGGTCCTCTCTATGGTATGCAAGGGGGGGGGTCTCAAAATGTGTAACCATTAATATACATGCTCATATGTTCATATGTAGTTCCTAGGCATGTGGCACAAGAAACCATTGAAAAGCACAGCTTTATTTCCCAATTGTCCTAAAGCAGTATCTGGTTAAGTGACTTTACTCTCTACATTTATTTGTTTTATGTATCCTTTGTTGACCAGGTTGGTCCCACTAGGCTAGTGGCCTCTTTTCAGGACAGACCCAAGGTGGTGTTTATAGTACTTGGGGGGAATTTAGCCAGGGTGTCTGAAAACTTCCCCTACTCTTTTTGAAAGGTACAACTGAACCTTTTATATCCACCACACCTACCACTGACTCAAGCAGATGTTAGCTTGGTTTAATGTCTTATCCAAAGTAGGACACACTCAAGAATGCAGCAATACATCTACTTGGTGGGGAATAGAATCCACAGCTTTCTGCACCAGAGGCGAGTATCCTATCTTATGTGTCACTGTCACTGTCACTCTGTTTTTGACAAGTCCCATTTTCAAAAGTTTTTTATTCTAATTTAGCTTGTCATTGTCTGGGTAAGTAAATTGATCCTTCCTAGGTTCATGAGTAGTGTGATCCTATTAGCAATGTCCTCCTGGTAGAGTTCTTTTGGATTATGAAGAGACCATACATTTAAGTAAGTGAGCTGGTCCTCAAGGGTCCAATACGAAATAAAAACATAATACAAGTAAATGAAATAAAATGAGAGCAACTTGCAAAACTATTTGCAAATAGTATTATACTCAGTGTCATAAAAGTGTTAAAAAAAAAGCAGAAGATGTGGGTAAACATTTTCTCATCTGCAATAACCTGAACAACTCACTGTAAACAATATGTGTGTTGGTTATGGAGAAGGTGTATGTGCCTTTAAATGTATGTTAAGAATGTATACTTTTTTTCTTTTTTAATTTCTCTAAATGTTTCTTATACTGCAGTGGGATGGACCTCATACTTAGGCCAGAGTACAGTTAAAGTTTATGATCTTAGTATTGCTTCAGTCTCTGATATTAGCAAAGAGTGCTCTTCTCATCACCTGCAGTCTACCCAAAATTGCCTTTTTCAGCAGTTTATATGTGGTTACATTTATTTTTTGCATATTTCTGTACACTTGTAAATTATTTTTTATTAGTCATGTTGCTCCTACTACTATTATAACTATCTTGGTTGGTATCTTTATTCCACATTGCTCTTACTTCTTGCAAATCCTGGTATTTTAAGACCTTATGTCTATACTGTAGCTTGCAGTGTAGAAATATTCTCAAAGCAATTAGTTACATTACAAGGTTTTTCTTACCAATTACTATGATACACAATGGA
>NC_056750.1:635828895-635836395 GCF_019279795.1 Protopterus annectens
GGCCTCGGCAAAGAGGCAACGCATAACATATGCACAGACTCGGGGAATGACACCTCTCTCTGACTCGCACATACAGTAAAATGGATGCTCAACCATGTATAGGGAGTGTACTATGTGCATCTGACATAGGCAGCCCTCCAGCACCATCCGCAAGTCTGGCACACCCTCAAGGTAAGTCAATCAACCTACCAATTGCCAAATGGAGTAGAATGTGTTGTTACCTGTAGCTATGGTATGGATGTGAGCATACAATGGAATTGGGTGGCCGAATGTTATGGCAGCAGACAGTAGACACCCATAGTGGCACCATGACATCTATAACACATAATGGAGTCACCATAGTAGCCAGTACTACACAGGGTGACAAAACCCACTGCAGGAAATGGGCTAAGCGACATGTGTGTCCATAAGACCCACACATGCCAGTCAGAAAGGTTCACATACCCAACAACAGTCTCAGTCAGCAGGACAGGTGTAGACAAACCCAAACAAAGCCTGTGCCATGGCCCCAGAATGATGGCTATGGTTAACCTCCCCCCAGGCCTACACAGACAGACAGCAGGGTAGGCAGTGGGATGTTAGTTCTGAAGGGTAGGAAGTCACACAATAATATGTAGGGCAGCCAAAGGCATGATCTGTAGTACACTGATATGCCTCTAGTCAGCATGATAGTTAGCAATACAGAATGAAATGGAGTACCTGACATACCAGTACAATCATAGCAAATGTGTAAATATGTACAAGTGTCACGTGTGCCCCCCACTTCCTACATAGTAATGTAATAACAGTAAGGTGTGTCCCCCCCAACCCTGTGTAGAAATGTAGAAATAGTCAGGTGTGCACCCCCCGCTATGCAGAAATGTAGTAACAGTCAAAGCCAAATGATCGATGGATACCCTGCAGATACAGCATGCTACGTCTTGGTGTACAACACAAAGGTCAGCACTACAGCACAAACTATCTGGACATGATCCACAAATACAATACAGATGGCCATAATGGGCATGCTCATACACTTAGAGAAATGAAGCAATGTCAGTCCACAAAATACCGAAAGGTCATACTGGGCATGCTCACACACTTAAACACATGAAGGCATAGATGTGTGAAAGAAGGTCACTGTGACAAGGAGCCATCCAAGCCTGTCCCACACAGCACACAGCCAAAGGGCCCTAAACACATGAGGTGCAGATGTCAACAACTGCAGATACTAGCCACCAGTATCTGTCAGCATTACAGACAATATGGTGCACGTGCCAGCTGTGTAACATGACTGTACAAGGAAGTAGTCATCTAGTAGCTGTATACACGTACCTGTGACATATGACCCCGTGTGTGCCCGCATGTGGCGTGTCAACCACTAGATGAATGAGTTATGCCCATGCACATACCGTCCTCCCCATAGCCCTACTATGACAAGCCTGCTGAGTTCATCCAATGTGAAATACACCTTTGGGAGGTTGCAGCCCAGTAATCTCCGTAGTGTGTCCTGTAACTGTTTACTGCTGTAGTGTGATAAAGTAGTTAGGTAGGTGTCCTAACCCCAGACCTGGCAACTGCGTGTGTGTGTGTGTGTGTGTGTGTGTGTGTGTGTGTGTGTGTGTCTAAGTAGAAAACAACGCTTTTTAGAGTACTCACACTCCTTACAAGTCATATACTCAACATTGGCAAGGCTGCTGATGTCACCCACCTAGAAATACACCTCTGGGAAAGTTGTAGCCCAGTAATCTCCATAGCGTCTCCTGTAACCACGTACTGCTGTAGTGTGATAAAGTCGTTAGGTAGGTGTTCTAACCCCAGAGCTGGCAACTGTGTGTGTGTCTGTTTGTCTCTGACTGAATAGAGAACAATGCTTTTTAGAGTACTCACACTCCTTACAAGTCATATACTCAACTTTGGCAAGGCTGCTGATGTCACCCACCTAGAAATACTCCTCTGGGAACATGGTAGTCCAGTAATCTATGTAGCACATCAGGTAACTGTGTACTGCTGGAGTGTGATTTAGAACTGTGGTAGGGTTCCATGGCAGTTCTGGATGTTTTGTGTGTGTTTCAATGTCTGTGTACAGAGCAATGCATTATGGGCTAGTCACCCGCAGTACATTTGAAGTGCCCTACTTTGGCAATCCTGTCGATGTTATTCCTTGTGAAATACACCTTTGGGGAAGAAGTTCTCTAGTAATCCTCGTGGTGTGTCCTATAACAGCTCCATGCTGTTAGTGTGATATAGACCTCAGTCATAGGTTCTATACCCACACATGTCGGTTGTGGATGTTTTGTGTGTGTCTCACTGTCTGTGTAGGGAGCAATGCATTTTAGGCTACTCGCAGTACATTTGAAATGCTCTACTTTGGTAATCCTGCTGATGTCATTCATTGTGAAATAGACCTTTGGGAAAGGAATACTCCAGTAATGTCTATGGCGCATACTATAACTGCATAGTGCTGCAATGTAATAAACTAGTTAGATAGGGGTTCTACTCCCACATATGACAAGAGTGTTTATGTGTGTTTGTAACTTGTATCCTGTGTAGAGGTGGTTGCGAGTGTGTGGCCAATGTGGAATGGGTTTTTCATATTTCTTATATGGTGGCCCTACGATATATCACAATGTCAACCATACTGGCATAACAGATGTTAAATAGGTGAGAGGCTGGGGTGCAAAGCCATACCCATACATGTGACATCAAGGCCAGACAATCACAGTTAGCAACCCCAGTATTACCCAAAACACCTTCTCAACCCATGTCTCATACACACACATGCCTAGGCAACAGCCAGTATGTGGGTAGTTCACTGCATATTGGCCACCGATAGTAACTATGGAGTGATAGCAGTGGGCTAAAGAGGGCATGTCACCCTGCCCATCTGTCCAGTATGCACGTATATGCAGACAGTGCACCTCCCCCATGTTCCCCAATGGACACCTGCACCACCTGTGGTGCTTTTGCATGTGACTCACAACGGACATACCATGCCTGACAATATGCCCTGTATGGACAGATGCCACTGACACCAGGGAATGCTGTTAGCATGCTATCAGTGTAGGTGCAGGGTAAACCTGCTGCCCATTACCAGTTCCTGCCACAGGTGAGCAAGACTGGCACATCTGATGATCTGTGTTCACAACATGGGCCAGACACCCCAGGTACAGTTCCACATGTCACTGTACATGCATGTGGGAGGTGTGCACATCCTAGACACCATCCATGTCATGGAGTAAGGAACACATATATGGCAGGAGTTGCACAGCATTTGCCATGCACAATAGCCACCCAGGTGACTTGATGGGGGATACAATACCAACCTGTGTGGGCAAATGCAGAAATGACAGCCCTGAGCCACAATGCAGACCATTGTCATGTGGCCTGATACCAAGATATACCCATAACCTACCCTTGTATAGCCTGCTGGCACAATTGAACACCACACACCCGTACAGACATGCACCCATGCATGTCAGTACTGGCACCCAGTGTGTTTGTGTGTGTGTTGTATGGTGCGTATGTCCACATCCAGACTCACTACAACCCCCCTGGGCATACTGAAGCATGCTGTCTGATGTCTGACACCTCCTCATAATCTTTGCCCATACGACCTCCATATGACCCATGTGGTGCATTGATACCTGCACATTGATGTGTTGTGGCAATCCCACTAGTGATGAGTTGTACTCCTGGCCCTGCCAAGTGTGTCAGTGTGTTTGCATCCCTGTGAGAGTGTGGCTGTGCTGACGCTGGCACCTGTTCATGTGGACAGGCATGTGTACGTCACCTATCTTATATCTACTGTATCCCTGTTGCAGATGTCACTCACCATCACATAAATGTTCTGAGTGCTCCACAGCAGGTAACCCATGTGGCGCATCCAATAACTGCATTGAACTGTGATAGCACTACATAGTTGTCAGGGGTTTGATACCCTGTGCTGGTAGGTGTGTGACACAAACATGCTTCAGTTTTACTCTCCTACCCCTCCCTGACATGTATTTGCCTCTGTCTGCCTCTCCCACTCCCTCTCTGGTGGATGTGGAGACCCACGCCTGCTTTGCTTAGGCAGCAGCATGTGTATTTTAAGTGATGCTCATGATCAGCTGATGGCCACTGCATGAATTGCAGCCATCTCCTAGCTGATTGCATGTGGAACAGCTGTGGTAACATTCCTTTAGCCAATTGCATGGAAACACACTCCAATATCTAGGAACATCATGGTGGTGTTGGCCCTTTTTATTCACTTTGAGTAGGAACTATATCTGTTGTTTGGCAAACACCATCTCAGATGGATTGGGGATTTACCTCTAACAACATACACTGTGGAAAGAGGGCAACAAACAGGAGGGGATGTGCATGACCTGACTACAGACTGTAAGTGCTGCTATACTGCATTTGGAGTAATGTTGGTTTAACAGTGTTTGTCTGGATATGGCTGTTGTACATGTTGCAATACCTGCCATGTCAATTCCAGACTGGGCAGTGTTGTGCCTTTGATTTCATGTATTAGCCATGGAGCATCTATCTGTGGAATGCAGAAGGTAGTGTGAGGATTGCAGTCTGTAGATGGTGAAGGCCGTGACAGTTACTGACTTCATATCCCTCATAGGACATATGTTGCAACAAACCCCGTTACAATGGTAAATGTATGAGGTTATCACAGCAACATGTCTGTATTGGCCCTATGTATTTGCTGTCAGCCACACCTCTGTCAACCTTTGTACATATGTCATGCATGAAGTGGTGCATATGTGCTGCACACCATAAATAGTGTCATCATATCTGATAACAAGCCAGTGATATATCTGATTGCTACACATTATGTACAGTAGGGATTATATTTCATGACATAACCTGGACATTCTGTGGATGTTTGTACAGTACTGAGGTCTGTGTAGTGATGGTGAATGTCGGCAGTGTGTGTATTGTTAATATGTACTGTAACCTGTGTACAGACTGTGATAGATGT
This sequence comes from Protopterus annectens, assembly GCF_019279795.1. Lineage (NCBI taxonomy): Eukaryota > Metazoa > Chordata > Ceratodontiformes > Protopteridae > Protopterus > Protopterus annectens. The sequence continues at coordinate 635,833,853 of NC_056750.1, forward strand.
CATTGTTCTAGTTCCCGTTCTATCTGATGTTACTTGCTGCCCCATTGTATGGTATCATTTTGGTGTACATGTTTGTAGGGCCATACACACACATGTCCCATACCACAGACAGCCGTCAGACCAAACTGTGTAGCAGCCCAGTATATGTAGGGTCATTCTGTGAATGGCACATATGAGGATGGTGTAGAACAGATAGTTCATATACTGTAATATTATGCTAGCTTACCATATGTGGCTGTGTTCATACTGGTTGTGGTTATGCACTTTCACACAGGTGTATTTTGCCCTGTGCTGTGACATGCCTGTTGAGCCTGCTATATATGCAGGTACATGTGCATTCCCCCATAGGAGTTGTAGTCCAGTGTTGAGCCAGTCTGCCTGTAGCCTGCACAGTGGATTGTTACATGCCTAGCAGCTTAGTGTACTTACCCAGTGAGATGTCATGTGCAGATACTTGCCAGATGTACTGCTGCAGGGCCTCCCTTAAGAGTCATGTATGTCAGACAGAGCAGTGGGATGCTGTACAGATGTATGTTAATATCTAGTGGGTAGTATGTGTCCATGGCACCCCTGTGCCAGCAGTCATTCTGTGTCAGGCCAGACAGGAGTGTGTGAATGCAAAACCTATGGTGGCAAATGTATACCAGTCGTTATGTGTTATACCCATCTACATGGCTGTCTGCATCCATGTTGTCAGGCCTGGTACACATGTTGTGTACTAAGTGATTATGTGTATACCTCTGGACTGTACAGGGTGTGTCCGAAGTTCCACATATATTGGCCAATATCTCTGCAGCACTCCACAGGGGCATTACATGCTAGCGGCAGTACTTTACAATGATGTCCTTAGGATGTCTGTCAGTAGTCAATGGCACACATGTTATAAGCAGATGTGACCTTCCACACACACCATGTCTGTGAAGACAATCCCAATGACAGTAGCAATAGTCTACTAATATACCTGTTATACATACCTGACATACCCTTGCACTACAACTTTGGGACTATAGGGGCTGGGGTAGGGCTGCACTCCATGTCCAGGACATATGGTGGAAATATATGGACATATACTTATCCAGATAGCCATATATATATATATATATATATATATATATATATATATATATATATATATGATTACACATGTGCACTACTTCCAATTACCACTGTCATGGCAACCACCCACTATAAATCCCTACAGCATGTGGACGTGGTCCCTTTACATTTCCTGTGTGATGGACATCCTTCCTGTGTGTGGGCATCAGTGTTACAGGCAGCAGGTAGCAATACCTCTTAAAGGAGAACCTGCACACTCAGGGTGGCCACATATTTGTAGGAAGATCAGGAACTACAGACAGACTGTGAGTAGAGTTGTGTTATGCTTTGTATAGTACTGGTGTTACAGGGTGTGTGTGTGCAAATACTAGTTTACCTTGGAATGCAGCCTGTCTGCATAGCTCACTACTGTGGCCTATCCTCTTGCTGGACAGAGGTATGCCTATCATGTGTTGTCTGTCCACCACACAGGTCCTGTGGCAGATATTACACTGGCAGTGTGTGTTGAGTGCTATCAGTACATGGCTACATTCATTTCTGTTTCTAACCTCAATTCCCTGACTAAGGGTATGTCGCAGACTATCCTGTAACACCAGCAACTTGCTTAGTGTATGGCAACTGTGTTCCACATATGTGCCTGTGTTCCAGCCTCTGTCCTCCATCTGCATACCAAGCTTTGCACATATGTCATGCTGCTGGGGGTTGTTCTGTATTGAGGTGTGAGTATATCACACTGCCATTGCTGCCATTAGTGCACTGCTGTTGTATCCCCCACATATACAGTGGGGCTGGGGCCATATATGTGTGGGCATCACCTACACAATACATGTGTGTCCTTATGCACTCCAGCGGCCAGTGTATGTAACAGTGGAATATGGCCCTGTATTATTGAGTCTAGGTGGAGAGTACCATAAATGACCTAGGCTGTTACAAAATGTGGGGGTATCAGGGGTGAGCTGCCGCAAGGTATCTGGATGTACAGTACCGTATACTTCACCTATATTTACATTACTTACATGAACTGGGGTACTGCAAGCCTACTGCCTCCTGCCATACAGACTGATCTGTTTGTCGGTGTGCTGGTGTGGTGTCAGTTATGCCTTGTTATGTAACAGTGACAACCCATGTGATCACATAACATCTTTACCACCTACTGAGTTTGTACAGAGTGTAGATAGAGGCTGCTGAACTACACACCTGCAGTACATACTGTTGATTGTTTGGTATCCTGTGGCCCAGTCTGTGTTCACTATTGTACAATTTGAAGGGCTTGGCCTGCACAGCAGCAGTTGTGAACCTTTCCAGACTACTGTATTAGTGTAACTGTTTCACAGTTGCAGTACTCAGTTTATATGGTTGTCAGTGTCTGAACAGCTATATGACATGGCATATAAAACTGCAATAGTACACAATGAAAGGTTTCCCATTTCTGCAAACCTGTGTGTGGTGTCTTTCTTATGACCTCTCTATGGGTATATATTGCAGGC
>NC_056750.1:635838895-635846395 GCF_019279795.1 Protopterus annectens
ACAAGGGCAGTACAAGTTAACAGTACTCTATCCTACCTGTTGGATGTCAGGCTGGCATTACTAACATATCATGCAGTACAGTCAAGTGAAGTGTCATGCTTGGGGGAACCCCCTGGGCAGGTGCAGTAAGTAGCTGGGGTCCCTCATACGATCCAACAGGCCTACACATGACAAGAAATTCACCAATGTTGGTAAGGATGACCACAAATCCGCCATGTCAGCTGGGAACTACCACCCAGTAGCCTGATGAGCCTGGTCTGCAGGGACATGGAACATATCAACAATGAACCCATGGCCAATGTCACAGGTAATCTTAACACCCGGGACCCCGGCCAATGTTGGACTTGTCAAAAGCAGAGAATACAACCTGAACCTGGTATACCTCCCTGACACAATCATGACAGGTGTAGATGAGGGTTAGGAGGCGCACACAGCCTATGTAGATCATACCAGGCTTTTGTACACCATCCCACATGTAGGAATGTGTGTAGCTGTTAAGGGATCTATCTGTGTTCACAGAATATGTTTCCCCAGGACTGCTTGGCAAATGCCAACATTCCACAGGTGCCATCGCATGGACATACAGTTCTTCACAGGTCAAAGATGTGTTAATGCCCTCCTCCACACTGTAGAGGTGTGCAGTAATACTGGGGTTGCTATAACTCACTTTGTGTGGCTGTTGTGGACACATCCACCAACATTGCAGTTACTGTTGCATCTATCCCCCCACATAGCTGTCTGTAATACTGTACAGTGTATGTTACAGGTTGATAGTTGTTGTTTACACCATTCACAGTAGTAGAGCGCCTCTCACCCTCCTAAGGGGAGGGCTATGCCACCGGCATTGGCATACCCATGTTACTGAGGTGAGGATCACAGTAAAGTGGGGAAAGGGACATACACCCTGCTATTATCATGTTCAATGTCATCCAAATTGCAGACTGCATATATACCAATGTGTGGTTGTGCCTATCCTGTCTTGGTGGGGTTACATGTGCAACAGATGTGTTACCTGCATGGGGACATACCTCCATGTGTACAGTCTTGTATCTGTACTGCATCCAAACCAAAGGCTCTCTGTGTTGTACCCAGCCATGTCATGTGTACCACCCACTACACTTACTGGTGTCCACTGTAGAAGGTCTGTTGATACCACTACATCCATCAGCCATGTGGCACATGGCAACCACAACACAATCAGAATAGATAATGGTGAAAACAATGCAACATTGTTGATTACAGCTATAATGCATCATGGCTGCACAGCTACACCTTCCAAGATATTATCATTTCACTTTACTGCTGACAACATGCTACACAGCATTCCATTGCTACACTGTTGTAAAGTCACCCTGTCCATCAGCACCATGTTAGCCTGTCCTTGCATCAATGTTATGGATGACAGGATGTGGCACAGTATCATCATATGCACAGGGTGTGTTGTTGGCTTGCCAGAGGCCTAGGCTGAGCCATACAATTGACAATAGAACACTTCACATCTCAGTTACATGTGCAGTTTTTGTTGTCTGCATTTTTCCTGTTTACTGTCTATGTGTCTCTCAGTTGTACTAAATGGCCTCTGGGGATTACACCTGTTATTTACAGGCATTCCTACACATTTGATTTATGGTGCATGGTGTGGGTAACAGTGCTTAATAGAACAGTACTATTAAATGATTGCAAGTCTACATTACCATATGATACCAGAATATAGATATACAGTCCAGCAGTTGGACCTGTTTTGTCAGGATATTACACTTTTATTGCCATACTAACAATATGAGACTATTCCTGCCATATTCTTTAGTGTATGCAGTACTTGCCTTGAGCAATACAGGTTTTATACTAGCAATTACTTTACTATTACTTTTATTTTTATTTCCTATGACAGTAAAAGCATGAGTATTACTGACCTGCCTCACATCGCAACCATGCCAGGCGGCTGAAGTGGGTCTCCTGGATCACGGCCCGCTCCATTGCAGCTGTGGGGGACATAAGAGGAATATTTAGCCATACCTATCCATGATATACCTGAGCTGGCAATTATTAAATAGGTCTTGGACTGATGCTTACACATGGCTTGGACATCTCCTGATGCTCTAGCCTCTTGGAGCCACTCCTCCAAGAGGTCCCCCTTCCACTGCTTCAGGTTGGCACAGTGGTGCCTGATCTGCCCACCAGTTCGGGGTATGCCAGTGGCACTGGTGAGGTCTCGAGCGAGATGGTCCCAGGCCTCCGCCTTATATTGAAAGCCCTGGTACTGGCCCTGCAGCAGTCTCTGTGCATGGTCTTTAACTAGGAGTCCAGCCATGACCTTGGACTCCTGGATGCACCAGGGCTGTGCCCGGAAGTGCACTCCTTCTCCCCTTACTGCCATAGTGCCTGCACGGGGAAGCTACAACCAGTTATGAGCTGTATTACCATCTCTTGGGTTTAAATAGGACTGATGTCCCGCACTTTTCCATCATTGGCCGGTTTTGAAAAGGCTAAGCTATGGGCACACCTGCTTACCTAAGGTTGGCACTGCTTAAAGAGTATACCACTGGGCAGATTGAGTTGGCTCCCCTATACATTGCTTACACTTAATAAATTGAGCTGTGCTCTGGTTAGCATTGCTTAATAGTTAATTAGCACTATATTTGCCTTTTGGCAGTGATTTATTATCCATTACAGGTTATATATGTGTCTGGTATCTGTGATTCATGTGTACATACACTGTATGGGGACCTGGAGACTTCTTCACTTTATTCCAATAACACCTCAAATCTATGCTTACTGCAGTACTCCAGTTCACATATTTATGTCCTGTGGCAGGTTATACAACATCACACTGTACATAGATTCAGTTCACATGTTTGGTTTGATTTTCCTGTGGTGAGGATTAGTTTGCTGATACCTCATTTATATGTATTGCTATGATGGCTTAGTGGTTAACTACTGTGATTGTGGTGTACAGGGTCCTAAATTCGAGTCTTGCAGAAGCTGTTTATTTTGCTGCTGGGCAGCACACAGGCCGTTGAGTACAGAGTGATTAAGGCACTTTAAAGCAGTTGTATGCGGGTTTGTGCGGAGCTAAGCAATGCTAACCTTCGGTTACAGTTTCTTACACTCAGTTAGCTACTACTTTGCTTAATCTGTGTAGGAAATGCTTACCACCATGCAAACGCACACGCTTACTAATACTTATATATCCTTACTACTGGTTATTTGTGCTTAGACCTGCTTACTAGTGCCTTATCCATTATGACACTGATACTTCAAATGTGCATTTAATGCAATACTCCAGTTCACATTTAAATATTATTTAGTAGGTTATACAGCAAAAAAATTTAAAGAAATGTTCATATACAGATTTCACATGGAAAATGGTATGTGCTGCAGTGGGACTCGAACCAGGATTTCCTGCTCGTTAGGTGGATGTTCTGACCACTACACTATTGCTGTGTTGCTTCATTTGTATATATCTTTCTTGTTATCCTCTTCAGCCTTTTAAGCTGTTTTAACTGTAGCTAAGTGATGGGCACACCTGCATTTATGGTTAGCTGTACGGAGTTTTAAAAAAAAAAGGGTTTCTTCTTTTTATTTTTATGTCCTTTTGCTATTGTACACATGGGGGACTGTTGGTGGGGATATGCGGACACCTATGAGCAGTCTCGCTCATTTATTTACACTTTCTGCTGTTCTACTTTTCAGGGGCTTGTTTATTGTGAGAGCTGTGCTCTCAGACACGCCCCCTGCACTCATCCACACTTTGTGTAGGATTGGGAGTTTAGGCAACGCGCCTTCATTAATATGCATGGCGTGCTGTCGTCCTCCTCCTAAACTGCCGCTTCCATGCAGGACTATACTAGTCCTGCACGGAAAATTAGTAAATCCGGGGGAATGTCTTGTTTTTAGGCATTGGGTGTCTACCAGGTCAGTAAACCATTAAGTTGACTCCTTGCATTTCTCCTGTACTTTAGGCTATGAAGCTTAACTTTCATACAGTCAATAAAGTAGCTATTTGACTGTGAAATGGAGCTGCATGTTTGGTTGACCTACTGTTGACCTCTTTGTAGGGACTCATTTTTTATGTGGTGCTACCATAGCAGGGGTGGCCACCTGGTGGTATGAATATTGGTTCTAAGTGATGGTCACTGTTGATATCGCACCCTGACCCCATGTACAAAATGAGAAAAGGGGGGTAGATGCCAACACAGCACCCTGTTTTTGTTGATCATTTGCTCATTGCAGTGACAGACAGCTTTATACTAAGTATTTCTTATGCCTTCTTCATAAATTGCATGGTAAGGTAATTGTTAATTGCTACCTATCTGCTTATAAGTTCTTCCCTTTGGGGACCTTTTAATTAAACTAAAGTGGGAATGGCCATAGAGTTTTGTAAGGAACACAGCCATAGAAAAGGTAATAAAATAGTAAAAGACTCATGTTTAACCAAGCTGAATGAGTGACCACTTGTTTAGTTCTTACCTATTGATTATCTAAACAATAAGAGACACATATAGCCTATGCATTTTTCCCTAAGTCACAGGAAGGTACACTTCTGAGTAAACAGGAAATGGTAAATGATGGTGCAGTATTTATGGTCAGTGATATTAGCAGTGCATTGGAAATTTATTTCATTCACTAATACCTATATAGGGCACAGTAATCTATCCAAGACTAAACTGGAAACAAGGAAATAGGTATCCATGGCTAACTACATCTATAAAGCACTAACTGAGGAAGTAGATACGAGCCTGGGCTATATAGACAGAGTCCCTGAGCACTGACCTTTGTGTCAGTTACCTTAAAGAGAGGACAGATGCCAGAATTGTCACAAATGTAACTAATACCCCCTCCTCAAAAGAAGCAAGCTCTTCTTTTGGGTAACTCAAATGATTTCAGGAAATTAATTAAGGAAATAGCCAGAGGTCTGTATGATAAACAAGATTTGAATAAAATAGATGTTCAAAATAACATACATTTTATTGAATTTGTTGAGAGTATATTTATATCCTGAAGAGAGCATTTCTCCCTGTATCAATTTCTACATCTCCTTTAGACATTACTGTCTTTTATACAAAGTGCCATGGCTCTGCTTTAAGAGAATCAGAGATGGTATAGTTTTTAAATAATATTAGAAAGGCTGTAACCCTGTTTTTACCCATTGGAGCACCTCTTCACCCATCCTTTTTAAAAATGGCAGGTCCATATATAGCTAAACCACTGACTTATTTCTTTTGAGTTACATTAACCACAGGTACTATTCCTCTTTCTTTCAAGCATGTCATCATAAAGCCACTTCACAGAAGATTATAAATACAGCACTAACCTAACACCATCAGTTAAATTACTATTAAAATTATACAGAAGCAACTACTAACAGACGCCAACAAGCAACATGGTTTTGGAAGGTGTTTAATACCGTATTATTTATTCTGTTACTGGAATTTTATTATTTATTCTGTTACTGGAATTTTTTCTCATAATAGTAAGAAGGATATGCTTATGGTAGAAGTTTTTGTGAACCTGGGAAGACCATTTGAATCTGTCAGACAGGAAGAGCTGTTAGAGAAATTGTAATCTATCAATTTCTTAGATGCTGCAATAAAGCGTTTCAATAGCTGCCTAAAAGATAGGAGCACTAAAGTAATTTTTGCATAAGAGTATCTCTGATGCTGGATCCTTTAAATCTGGGGTAGCAGAAGGCTCTGTACTAGGACCAGTTTTGTTTCTTTGTTCATTGATGATTAAGCATCCTCTACCTGGCACTTGACTTAAACTGCTTTTATGCAGTGGTGCAGGATCTGGTAATGAGCTACAAAAGAATCTTCAGAAAAAAATTCATACATTGACATTGGCTGTAAAACAATACAGTTATACTAAATCCAAATAAAACTATGACTGGCACACTACAAAACTAAGATAAGACAGATCATTTGATACATCTAGAGGTGATAAATAGCCCAAGAGCTATGGCCAGGCAGCAGTACAAATATCATAGGGTTGGGTGACTCAATTTCTATATTTTATGTGGAAAATAGCATTACGCAGTATGATGAAGAAACTTAATACTGATATACATATATATATATATATATATGTGTATATATATATATATATATATATATACATATATATATATATATGCTTAATCTGTGTAGGAAATGCTTACCCCCACGCAAACGCACACGCTTACTAATACTTATATATCCTTACTACTGGTTATTTGTGCTTAGACCTGCTTACTAGTGCCTTATCCATTATGACACTGATACTTCAAATGTGCATTTAATGCAATACTCCAGTTCACATTTAAATATTATTTAGTAGGTTATACAGCAAAAAAATTTAAAGAAATGTTCATATACAGATTTCACATGGAAAATGGTATGTGCTGCAGTGGGACTCGAGCCAGGATTTCCTGCTCGTTAGGTGGATGTTCTGACCACTACACTATTGCTGTGTTGCTTCATTTGTATATATCTTTCTTGTTATCCTCTTCAGCCTTTTAAGCTGTTTTAACTGTAGCTAAGTGATGGGCACACCTGCGTACTTATGGTTAGCTGTACACGGAGTTTTAAAAAAAATAAAGGGGTTTCTTCTTTTTATTTTTATGTCCTTTTGCTATTGTACACATGGGGGACTGTTGGTGGGGATATGCGGACACCTATGAGCAGTCTCGCTCATTTATTTACACTTTCTGCTGTTCTACTTTTCAGGGGCTTGTTTATTGTGAGAGCTGTGCTCTCAGACACGCCCCCTGCACTCATCCACACTTTGTGTAGGATTGGGAGTTTAGGCAACGCGCCTTCATTAATATGCATGGCGTGCTGTCGTCCTCCTCCTAAACTGCCGCTTCCATGCAGGACTATACTAGTCCTGCGGAATAGTAAATCCGGGGGAATGTCTTGTTTTTAGGCATTGGGTGTCTACCAGGTCAGTAAACCATTAAGTTGACTCCTTGCATTTCTCCTGTACTTTAGGCTATGAAGCTTAACTTTCATACAGTCAATAAAGTAGCTATTTGACTGTGAAATGGAGCTGCATGTTTGGTTGACCTACTGTTGACCTCTTTGTAGGGACTCATTTTTTATGTGGTGCTACCATAGCAGGGGTGGCCACCTGGTGGTATGAATATTGGTTCTAAGTGATGGTCACTGTTGATATCGCACCCTGACCCCATGTACAAAATGAGAAAAGGGGGGTAGATGCCAACACAGCACCCTGTTTTTGTTGATCATTTGCTCATTGCAGTGACAGACAGCTTTATACTAAGTATTTCTTATGCCTTCTTCATAAATTGCATGGTAAGGTAATTGTTAATTGCTACCTATCTGCTTATAAGTTCTTCCCTTTGGGGACCTTTTAATTAAACTAAAGTGGGAATGGCCATAGAGTTTTTGTAAGGAACACAGCCATAGAAAAGGTAATAAAAATAGTAAAAGACTCATGTTTAACCAAGCTGAATGAGTGACCACTTGTTTAGTTCTTACCTATTGATTATCTAAACAATAA